>NC_056728.1:1900171979-1900191979 GCF_019279795.1 Protopterus annectens
GACAGTGCCACTTTGCTTGAATGATATTTAAGTTAAATATCTCATGTGATACTCTTTTGTCAGTTTTATGGCAAAACGACATTCATTCCACATGGAAAATGATATGTGCTATTGTTGGGCTCGAACCATGAATGCCTGTTTGTTAGGCGGATGCTCTAAACACTACACTATTGACACGTTGATTCTGCATGTTTTTTCTCTATTTGAATGAATATGATGTGTAAGCTATGCTCGGCAGAGGGCAGCGATGTGCAGACACTCTGTGCTTTTCTTAAACCTTCGATATTGCAGCAATTCGACTGTATAATAGGGACACAGGGACAGAAAATCTAAATGTGAAAGATCTAGGGACCAGGCTCAACATTCCACTACATGCTTGTGTGTTTACTACTTTGATTTTATTTCACTGTTCGTGGACACTCTTGTATGCTTAGCATACATTTTGGTATCCACGGACACTGAATTATTGACTTACTATTAGGGGCGGGCTCTACTGGTGGGCATAGTAGGTTTTGCAAGTGTTGGGGCATGTTTATACCTCTGTAGAGCACTTGTACACACCCCCTGCACTCGCACATGTTTCCTGTGCATGTCGAGGTTGCGACGGCGCACCCTCATACATATTCATATGGTGCTGCTGCACCATCTGTAGTGAGGACACTCGGCGAAAGGCTAAAACCGTTCTTGCGCCGAGCTTCTTGAATCCCAGGGATACTTTCTCATGTCCATATGTCCTCCCTTCTGTTTTCCTTACTTTGTGTGTTAGACTTCCTATGGTAAATCCTTCACTTTGGAATTATTTCATAGCTTTAGCTTCTGTAAATTTAATCTTTACTTTACTAATCTTCTGTTTTACAGTCCCCCTTTGTGATCTTATTGTTTGGGTTGTGAAAGTTTCCATACTTGGATACTTTGCCTGTATTTCTCTTCAAATATATTTGGAGATGCTTTCTGGTATTGACTATTTTGGCTTTCTCTTCTGCACAAATATTGCAAGAAATCATATCTTTTTTTCTTTCCCATGTCCATGTTCATTTTTCATGCCTTTTGAAAATCTCTAGGCTTTGTTCTTTACATTTTTTGCACTTCCTTGGTTACGTATTCTTCCAAATAGCCCCAACATTTTTGTCTATATAATAGTTTTCACTGATCTGTTGTATAAATGAACACAAAAATACATGTGATGGTTTTGATATTTTTTTTATGCAAGCATTTTTCTTTCCACCGGTTTCTGTCTTAATCATTTTGAATGTGTTATATCTGGAAATTCTGGGCCTTTTGCATAATAGTAACAGTACATAATGTCTTCCTTATCCTCAATACTCCACTCTATCATCTTTATGGCTCTTTTCCAGCCTCTTGTTTATTGTGGACTACTACTTCTGTCTAAAATGTGGTAGGTGCAGCCTCCCCTGAACGTGGCCTAGCCTCATTGTTGGAATGTTTCTGTGTCTTGAAGACTCTACACTGCCAGTTTTTCACTGTGTGCATACATGGATCAGGCACTTGTTTATTCTGAGACTTGTGTACCCAGGTGTCTTTTTTTATTTTTTAACCTAGTTCTGTCCATGATATATTCTATCTAAAATACATTGTATACAGCAGTGTCATACCCAGTAAAGTATAGTTTATTTAAAGAGAAGCTTGTTGCTAACCAGTATCGATGTTTCCTACATTTCACTATAGCTGATTTTGCTTATTGTATGTATTTCTGGACTCCAACTTGTTCTTGTTACACAAATTTGTAAGGAAAGTAATTTCATGCATTTGCAACTCAACCGAATAAATCCTATTTGGAGGTTATCAGTCTAATGGCCCTAGAGCCTTTTAAGCCTAGCCATTTATGCCCCAGTTTTCATAGTTGTCTGTGCCTAAGGACTAGAAAGAATTTGGTGTATACATGTGCCTTAGACTATAAGCTGCTGCCTTCCATAAAAGCCAGAGGTGACAAGCAGGGGTGAATTTATGCTTTCCCATCGATTGGTCCAAATGTTATTGGAATAAGCTTAAAGAAGAGCTCTGTTTCACATAAATGGAGAATATTTTTCCAGAAAAAGGGTAAAAACACAAACCTGTTCCTCCCCCATGTTTTGCTTCTGTCACAGACAATGTTTAGATCCTCAGACTGGGTAATTCTTGTGCTGTTTTTTTGTGAATGTGCAGCATATCCATTAAGGCTGGATTTGAGAAGGTCTTTTAGACAAGGTTTTCTTGCCCTGTGGTAGTCTGTAGGAGACTGAGTACAGGGACAAGAGTTTGGGGTTTTCCAGATAAGACATGTTTTTTACACCCTGTATTCTTTTAATGAGGATTCTGTGTGGACACTATGGTTGTTAGAAATGCCTGGTCAGGTACATGCTGAAGAGTACAGTGTACTTGATTACTGGTCTAATGAGGGCTAAGTATAGTGGGATTATGATCTCCTTAGATCTGGATGCCAAGCCATAAGTTATAACCTGGCACACATAGAAGGATTTTCTCACCACCATGGACACATGGTGATCAGAGTTCAGGTTACTGTCAACCTGAGTTCTCAAGTCCCTTACCACTGGGTTTACTTTTAGGAGAGTGTTATCAGTGTTGTAATTTGCAGGGGTGGTCAACTTCCCAAAGGGTATACATATGCATTTTTTGGAATTGAGTATTAGGCTATATTTCTGGCACCAGATACTTGTCTCTCAGACCCTCCTCAAGGATATTTACATCTTTAGAGGAATCAGTCATTGCACCCAGCTTCCAGTCATCTGCAGATTCGGTCACCCAAAGACCCTCAATATTTGCTATGATGTCAGAGAAGTGTATTCCAAACAGGAGAGGGCCAAGTGCTGAGTCCTGTGGAACACCACTAGTAACAGGCCTAGTTGAGGAGCTGTATTCCCCTAGCCTAACTTCATGTGTCCTATCCATGAGCCATTTGACTATCCATCGGGTTACATAGTGATTTATGTCTACATTTTTGAGATTGTCTATAATACCTAAGTGAGGCAGTGTGTTGAATGCCTTTACCAGGTTGAGGTAAGCCGTATGAACTTTTCTGCCAGTCATCCATGGTTCAAGTGGCATTCTCACAGTAGTCCAATGGGTTTAGTAGGTGTGACCTACCCTTGACAAAATGAAACTGGGATGGGTCCAGTGTTTGAAGATTTCCAATGTATTTATTAGATACATGATAACTTTTTCCATGGCCTTGCATATAAGACTAGTCCAGCTTATGGGTCTGTTGATGGTCCACCTTTATGTAGAGGGATGACCATTGCAGTCCTGCATTCCCTAAGGATGAAGCCTGTCTAGAGACTGTGGCTGAATAGAGGTTCTAGTTGGCCTGACATGTCATGTATCAAACTATTTAGAAATCATCCCTGGATGTTATCAGGGCCCATTGCTGTAGTGTGTCTAGCTCTGGAGAGGGCAGTGAGAACTTGATTACTTACAGTAGGGGGATAAGTGGTAGAGGGTATTTCCTGTGGAGTAACTAGTCATATTTGAGTCATATGGACACTGTCTTCTACTTGTACCATAATGCTGTTGTGTAACACTTTTTAGTAAGGTTACTGTCCTCTACTCTTTTTATCATGGAGTTTGGTAACTACTTTAGCCATTTAAATGTTTCTATCAAGGCTTTTCTGTCTGCACTATAAGGCTGAGAGGTATGCCTTCAGTTCATAGGTAGGTACTAGGCTATCAGGCCTAGGGCCTATACAAGCCTAGCCATAACGATTCCATGGCTATTGCTTCCCACAAATATTTACTTTCCTGGATGCCTGTCTAGCAGGGCTACTGATGTGATCCCCAGGGTGAATTTCCTATCTCCCATCCAATCGTCAAGGTTCCTCTTGAAGACATATATGGGCAGCCTATTCCAGAGTATCGGGAGTCTCTGGGTCAGGAACCTATTCCTCTGGCATGTTCTATTCATCGTGATGACAAGGTTAAGATCCCTGGAGCATGTGGCTCAGAGGGATTGGGATTAGCTTTCCAGCAACTCTGGATTTGACATGTCCTTGTATGTTAGGCAGAGATCGCCTATGAGTAGGCGATATACAACAGAGTATAGCTGGAGTTTCTTTAGAAGGTCAGCATAAGGCATCTGCTTTAGGCCTGTGATTCTTTCTGTGAGGTATTTTTGTGGCCTTTCTAGTAGTTGCAAATGTCTTGTGAGGTACATACCAAACAGGGCATTGTATTCTATAATGGGTCTAATGCGGAATGAGTAAAGAGGGGCAATGACCTTCCTTTTTCTCGATGAAAAACCCTTAGTGATAAGGAGTGCCACATAGAAGGATTTTCTAACTGTTGTGGCTATGTGGTTATCAAAGGTGAGACCACTGTCCACCTGTGTCCCTAGGTCTCTTATCACACTTTCGGTGTTTAGTGTACTGCCACCTATGTGTTAATTCACAGGTTCGTGTTTTTTCCCAAAGGGGGCAACTATACATTTTTTGGCATTTTGCTTGAGCCCATGGCTCTGGCACCAGGCATCTGTTTCTTTCTGTAAGGCCCTTTTGTAGTATATCCACATCATTTGGGGATTCAATAATGGCTTCCAGCTTGTAGTCATCTGTGGACTTTGTAAGCCAGAGTCCCTTAGTGTTGGCCTGTACTTCAGAGAAGTACATGCCAAACAAGGGTGGTCCCTGGACAGAACCCTGTGGTACAACACCTGTCACTTGTTTGGAGCTGGATTTGGAGTCGGCTACTTTGAATCACTACACTGAAAAACATCTATAATACACGCTCACTAGTTCAAGGAACACCATTGCACATAAAACTAACAAACAATAGAGAGATACTTTTATATTTAACATAGCCACTCAATTAGCTTATTTATGCAACAATAGATATATTATTTTATAATTAACACAGACACTCTATTAAACAGCTTATTTATATTTATACATTTTACATATCTACATGCATACACATATTTCAGGCATGAGCAAAAATGCCATTCTTGCCTGCAAAGTTGTAGTTATAGTTTGACCTAATTTCCATTTTTTATATTCGTTCAACTATCATCTTGCTTGAAATCCGCTTCTGCATATCGCCCAACTGTTTGACATTCCTTCTGAAAGTGGTATGATTCTTTATTCTGTTTACAATTTTTGGTTTATCTCTTGCACCATGGAGCACAGGTTGTAACTGAAAAGGGTCTGTCAGCCTCCCATTTGCATGCTTATCAAGCTGCAATTAATAAGTACATAAACAATTAAACAAACAGCTGAATAAAGAAATAAGGGGAAAATAAATGATTTCAGACTGAGGTTAAGTTTAATTCATGGTACCTTGGACAGTACAGCACACATCTGTTTGTTGTTTTCATTACATGCTTCTTCTTTCGGCTTTTTCCTGGTTAGGGGTTGCCACTGCGGATCACCTGTCCACTCATGATTGGCAGTGGAGTTTTACGGTGTCAAGTTGCCAGCCCGGCGCCCAACCTTCCACAGAAGGCACACACATGCACACACTCACACCTAGGGCCAATTTAGAGTGTCCAATCTACCTACGTTTTTGGGATGTGGGAGGAAACTGGAGGAAACCCACGCGACCACAGGGAGGACATACAGACTCTGCACAGAAGGCATCCCAGCTGAGAATCAAACCAGAGAACATCTTGCTGTGAGGTGGCAATGCTAACCGCTGCACCACCATGGTACATGCTGAAGTAAACAATTAAATGTTTGTTTACAGGTACCTTGTTATGTGAGTATAGAGTTGGCAATCTTACAGGACATAAAACACAGTAGTGGATATTCTAAAAGGAAAAATAGCACATGTGTAAAGCTAAACTATGCAGTCAGTGTTGGCATGCAGGGTATTTGCAATTCACAGATATCTGTATCACAATCATGGTAGTATGATAATTGGTGTGGTCAGTAGTATATATTAATGACCATATAATGACATTCAAATGAGATGGCTTATAGAAATACATTCATCAATAAACTGTTTTTGTCTGCATGTATATTCTATATGCAGCATGCACATTGGTAAGTATATATATATATATATATATATATATATATATATATATATATATATATATATTATGTTAATAAGGTCATAGGTATGTACTAAGCATGCAAAGACCATTAATAAGCATAGCCAGCTAAGCTCAAGCACTGTTGAGTGAGTTAAGCTTCATGGTCAAGAAGCACCATGCTATATACCCCAAAGAGAATTTATGATTTCCAGGCTATTCATTCAGAATATTAATGAATACAGACCATATCTAGGATTGCTTGACATGCATAGGAAGTTGAGTCAATAAGTAAAGGATTCCTTGGGATAGAAATCTGTTGTGCCAGCCATGTTCCATTTCTGTGTCTATAACAGATTACAGTCTTTGCTGTGGGTGTTCATGGTTGTGTGCATGTTGCATAGCTGTAAGAGGTCAAGCAGGGTAGAAAGAGCACTAGCAAGGGACCAGGCGATCAAGCATACATGCAGGAAGCTCCAGTCAACAAAAGGTATTATTGGAAGGTGCAATATGTGTCTTACAGGTAACACCCAGGTTCTGCAAATAAAAGACAACAACGTTAGGTGTGGTAGAGGAGGTTATTTTTCAGATATCTCTCATAAGCATTGTAATTCCATCTTCCTGATTTCTTGATGTTCTCCCACAAAGTCCTTGCCCACTTTACATGAGAAGCTGCTGCTATGCTAAATGAGTGTGGATTCTAACTGAACGTGGGGTATATGTTTGGGGTCCAAGCTTCATCACTCCATTGCTTTCTTCAGTACAACCTCACCTGAAGCTGGGTAAACAGGGTACCCTTCTCATGGCAGAGAACTGCTCCTTCTTAATTGCCAGTCTATGATGAAACTGTGTGAGTAGACTTCTATGTTGTAGGCACAGTGTTTGGTAATGTTGTAGCCATTGTACTACATTCCATTCTGTGGCCCCTGAGTCTGGAGTCAGCCACTGGTTCTTCACCGCTTCATCAGTCACAGTTTATTCCTATTTATCCTTAGAATATTCTTAATTTGACCAGCTAAGTGCTCCACAATCCACATAGGGCTGCTACAGTCTATGAAAATCAATCTGTCGTATTACTGATGGCATATATTTTTGAGATTGTCTCATAAGTCTCGCACTGCCTACCCATGGCCTTGTGCAGCCAGCTGATAGCTTGCCAGGTGTAATGCTGCCTTCAACTTGTTGTAATCAGCGTCTAACAGTAGCAGGGTGTGTGGCCTATATTGTTTTACTGCTATGAGCCATACAACTAGACGATCTTGCACCTTTCTCGTATCTCTAAACTGCTGTAGTGCCAGTTTGTAAGCCACCTAATAATTTCTTATCTGTTATTGTCATACGTGCATTGATACTGTGAATGAATTTGTACCCACATGGGTACTGGTGCTGTTTCTAATGCCACACTGTTGATTTTAGCCCACTGGGAAAGCAACATAGTGTGAAATGTCCAGTTATTCTTCACTGCACACTTTTTGCTGATTGCTCCCTGCCTGAACTATACTTACATTGTCCGATTTTGAGTTGGGAGTACCTTGTTTGCCTTCTGTTTGTATATCCAGGAAGAACTACAACTATGTAATGGCAAATTAATGTTTACATATAATTACTCTTTGCCACTTGCAGCTGAGCTTGCTTCTTCTTAAGTACCTCACCCCACCAAATTCTCAGGGACATGGCAACAGTAGTCCTGAAAAAAAAATGCAGTGGAGTTTGTGTGTGTGCTAACTCAAGTAAGATTATCATCTCTAAAAATTTAGATGACTGAAAGCAAGAATACTCTTGTTACTTGACAGGGTTCATAGGTGGTTAATAGGCTACTGACTCAAAGGTTTATATAACCCTAACCATGTGTACCCAATATAATACTAGAGAAACCCAATATAAAGGATCTAGCCTAAACTCAAAATCTTATATCTAGGAGGGTCTTAGGTGAAATCCCTGGCAAGGAATTTCTGGTATCCCATCCAGTCATCCAGGCTACAGTTAAACAGTGTCATAGAGGGGCTCTGTTTGATGTGAATTGGTATCTTATTCCTGAGGAGTGGCAACCTCTGAGAGACATATCTGTCTCTCCAGCAGGTCCTATTTATGTCGCAGGCCAGGTTAAGGTTCCTGGGATAAGTGACCCTTATCCCAGTTGTCTTGTGGATGTGCAGCATTTCTATTAGGTGTGGGTATGAGACTGCTGTGTAGGCCAGACACAGATCTCCTCTAAGTAGTCTGTATACTACTGAGTACAGTGACAGTGACTTCAGTATGTCAATGTATGAAGGGGTGGAGACCATGTAATTTTCTTAGTTAGACATCTCTGAGGTCTCTAAAGTGGCTGCAGGTGCCAGGTAAGGTACATACAAAGAGAGCATTGTACTCGAGTATTGGCCTGATGAGGGGTGAGTACAGGGGAGTTATGACCTGTTTCACTCGAGGTAATGCCTTTGCTAATAAGGTGAGCAACATAGAATGCCTTCCTTACCACAGTAGACACACTGTGGTCAAAGTTTAGGCTACAGTCAACTTGTTTTCCCAATTCTCTCACTACTGAGTTGTTAATGTAGGGTAGGGTATTATTATTCATGTGATAGTCTGCAGGGATATGATTTTTACAAAATGGGATGATAATGCATTTTTAGCACTGAGATTGAGTCCACAGCTTTGGCACCAATCATTCATTTGTGTAAATCCCTCGAAGTATATTGACATTGTTTGGGGATTAAATGATTGCACCTAATTTGCAGTCATCAGCAAACTTAGTCAGCCACAGCCGGTCTATTTTGGCATGACCTTCTGAGAAGTATATTCCAAACAATAGGGGGCCCAGCGCTGAACCCTGTGGAACTACACTGCTGGCAGGTCTGCTGGTCAAGGTAAAGTCCCCAACTTTGAGTATGATCTGAAGAAGAGCCAGTTAGCAACCCACCTGACAACATAAGGGCTGATATTCAACTGGGAGAGTTTATCAATGATGCCCAAATGTGGGACTATGTCAAAGGCCTTTGTTTATTTAAGGTAGGCTGTATAAACACATTTGCCTTTTTTATGGCTCTGGTGATGTTTTTCAAGAAGTCTACCAGGTTTAACAGCCATGACCTGTCTTTGACAAAACCAAAATTGTCGGATCAAGGGTTTGGAGATCACCTATGTCCTTATTTGTAGGGTCCATGATGATTTGTTCCATGGCCTTACAGATAAGGCTAGTTAAGCTTATGGGTCTGTAGTTTCTGTAGTGTGAGTCACACTTTTAATATTCTTGTCAAGTGGCATATGACAAATGGAAAAAAAATCTTACTTGTACAACTATCAATAAAGGATCAGTGACACGAATGCTGTTAGGAGCATACAAATACCTCCTGCATGCCAGTGTAGCAATGTGTACTTGTATAGATCCACTAACACACCACACATATACATATAGGTGTGGGTGCATCTATATACATAAGAAAAGACACAAGTTCATAGCCAGATTTATGTGTGTGTGTGTGTGTGTGTGTGTGTGTGTGTGTGTGTGTGTGTGTGTGTGTGTGTGTGTGTGTGTGTGTGTGTGTGTGTATAGTGGATCTATAATGACATAAAGATATACAGCAAATACATTTTAAACAACCAAAGCAATGCATATGATAAACACACAATGATACATGACAAATGCATTTTATTTAGTTATTTAAATTATCTATTTCCATCTTGATAAGGGGTAAGTGGTCTCATCAACACAGCCATCTGAGTCACAAAAGAAGCAAGTTTGAGAAAAGTTATGAGAATTCCAGTATTAACAGTGAAGTATACCACTAAAACAATTAGGTGCACTGCATACAAAAATTTTTAATAAAATACATGCATTGCTATATATCCAGCATATACAAATTTGACAGGCATTCAGGAATGCCTTGAATTGCAAGCCGGTCAGTAAGACATAGCAAGGCTATGGTTTTATAACCACATGAATACATGCACACATACATGAAAATATAGGGAAATATAGAGACTACATTTGCCTCAACTTTCAAATGATGACTGCTGTAACTCTCTTGCAGTCAAATATTCAGGGAAAGAATGAAATATTCAAACATTTTATTGCAGCACAGGGAAAAAATAAATAAATTGAGTTGGATGGAATCACTATTATGCAGACAGTTACTGTGTGATTCCTGAAAGATGTCAGCTAAGGGGAAAATACTTTTGGTAAAAGTAGCAAGATTCGGTTTCATTGTTGTCTGACATTATTATTATTGAAATGTTATGAGATTTTATTCCTCTGTTAGGACATTTGCAACTCAGTGGGTTTGTTTGCAATAATCCAAATGCTCAAAGCAATGCTGTCTGGAACTGGGGGGAAACTATTGTATAAGTACATGCACTAATAAGCAACACAATTGCTGAACATATGAAAAATAATTATCTGTAAAGGAAAAAAGAAAGCATGTTGCAACAAGCATGAAAAAAAATACAACTGTTCAGGCTGGGATAATTATTCCACTAAGTTTTACCAAAACAAGCGCATACTAAAGATGTAACTTCAGTGCTGCAAAGGATGCAGATTTGAGTGTGACTAGATTAACTAATCTAATGGCCTGTGGGTGGGGGAAGAGAAATACAAAAGAACAAACAGTAAAGTCTTAGCATTTCCTAATAACAACCAAACCACACTGAAGTTTGTGACATCTATCCTGCAGTATGCTAACAACCTTCTCTGAAAATCCTGTCTCTGTGTAAATATATGACTTACACTGCACTAAAAGATAAACAAAGTACTCTAGCAAGTAACTGATTTTAGAAATAAAATAATGCCCATTTCAAAGTATTGCATTACTGCTGTGTTTTCTATAGTAGCAGCAGCAGTAGTTAGGTCATTAAATGCCTGAAAGGCTACTTTTCCCAATGGGTAAATGCACAGATTAAACTAATGAATGGGTGACACTGAGACTGTTGTCAGTACAACTGCAATTTGAGATGGAATTTGGCTAACACCTTTGAAGCTTCCTGCAGGCAATCTTCCCCAACCCCCTCAGCCAAAAGTGAGCATGCTCAGCAAGGCAAACCTGAAATGTAAACAAAGGCTGAATCAAAACAAAAAATCCCTGGGATTGTCCCTTTAACATTAAATAAGACCATTGAAATTTGTCAGATATACAAGATTACAAAAAAGCACACAAGTATACTTACAAATGAGAATAGCAGTGGAAGGCACAGTGGCAAAGTTCATGGCGACAGTATGCAGCACATGGTTGAAAGAAACAGGCCCAAGCACATGGCAGCTACTGCAGGTCTTGTAACAGTCACTGGGAAGCCTTGAGTCTTTCCAGAAAATTCCAAAGCATGCTCATTGATACAATGGTGAGTCAGCAAAATTAAAACATGTTCCCCCACCCACCTCCATAGTCAACAATCATAATTGTGGTGGAAATCACAAACCCAAAAGAGAAAAGTGCTTAGCTTTTGGTCAGCAGTGTCATTTTTGGAATAAGTAGAATCATTTCAAAAGGTTTTATTGATCAAATAAGGCACATTCTTTTATAAAAATAGAGCATACCAAGAGGCAAGTTAATAAATTAGAAAGCTGCAACCCTACTGTCTATGTTGATGGAGTGTCTGTGCTTGGTGAAACAGTGAAACCGTTATGCATTAGATTTGTGGGCAAATAATGAGATTTTTTGTAGTGTTTGGATTAATGGGAGTCCCACAGAGCTCAAAGTAGATACTGGCTGAAAGTGCAATGTTATATCAGCAGAAACATTTGCTAGAGTAAAAGCTGCAGAACAATTTGATTTGACAAAGTGTGCAAAGCTTGTTGCTTATAGTAGTACAGAGATTCAAACCAAAGGTTCAGTAGTGCTTTCATGTTAGTCTGCTGGGAACATCTATGACTTGCAATTTTTCATAGTCAAGAGACACATGCAGTCATTATTAGGCCTTAGAGACAGTTTGAAATTGGGACTGCTCTCACTTAATAAAGAAGTTCACCGTGTAAGCCTGCATGACAACAGCTCAAATTTTGCTCAAACTATTTTTTCTGAGTATGTTGATATTTTTGCAGACAAACTAGGCAAACTACCAGTTGTGTACTCTATGAAGTTAGTCCCAGAGGCCAGCCCAGTTGCCAGACTGGCATGGGAAGTTCCAATAGCTATGCAGAACAGAATCAAAGCCAAGCTAGACAAGATGGTGCAGCAAAGATTAATTTGTCCAGTAGAAGAGCCTACTGAATGGGTATCCTCCATGGTGGTAGCTCATAACTCAGATGATATCAGAATATGTATTGATCCAAGATATCTGAACAAAGCATTAAAAAGGCATCATCATGCAATGCACACAGTCAAAGAAGTCGTTGCCATCCTGCCAAATGCCACTGTTTTCTTTTTCTGTCTTAGATGCAAATAGTTCATTTTGACAAATTTAGTTTGACCGAAAATCTTCATTGTTAACCACATTCAGTACACCATTTGGAACATACAGATTTCTGAGAATGCCATTTGGAATAAATTCTGCCAGTGAAGTCTTTCAGCATGCTATGGAGCTATTTTTTCTGGCTATCCATGTGCTATTATAGTAGATGATATTCCAGTAGGAGGCAATGGTGAAAATGAACATAACAGAAACCTCAAGAAAGTTCTGGAAAGAGCACATGAAGTGAATCTTATGCTGAATCATCAGAAGTGTAATTTCAGGCTACGAGAAGTTACATATGTTAGCCACTTGTTTACCATTTCAGGGTTACTACCAGATCCTTCCAAGCAAAGAGCAATTCTCGAGATGCCAGCTGCAGACAATGTCCAAGCCCTACAATGTTTTCTTGGTATGGTCAACTATCTAGGCAAGTTCATTCCAGATTTAAGCTAACTTTCAGCACTGCTCAGAGAGCTGACACACAAGGATGTCATTTGGTCATGGTCAGAACAGTACCAAAGAGAATTTGAAGCCCTGAAACAGAAAATTGCAAACCCACCAAATCTCAGCCACAATAATGTTCACAAGCCAGTTACTCTTTCCTGTGATGCTTCTAAGTTTGGTCTAGGTGCAGTCATTCTTCTAGAGGGTAGATCAGTAGCCTATGCTTTGAGAACTCTTACCCAAACCAATATGCCCAGATTGAGAAAGAGCTTTCAGAATTGGGTTTGCATGTTCAAAGTTTCATAATTATATTTATGGTCAACCTATCCAGATTGAAACTGATCACCAACCTTTCGTCACTATTTTGAGAAAGCCTATGCATACAGCTCCTGCCAGATTGCAATGTATGATGCTCATATTGCAAAAATACAATTTCACTCTTCATTACACAAAAGGCAAACTTCTTTATCTTGCTGATACTTTATCCAGATCACCTAGAAAAACAACAGAACAGCATAACAATGAGAAACTTGATTTTGAGGTGATGGAAGTGAGAAATCTTTCTTCCACACTTCATGATCAGCTCAGAACTCACACAGCTTTAGATCCAGTTCTGCAGAAGCTAAACCACTTTATCAGTCAGTAATTACCTTCAAAGCTATCTTATTTACCAGTAGAAGTGCAGCAGTATTTTCCATACAGAGATGAGATTTTGTCAGACAATGGTGTCATCATGAAAGGTCCTAATGTGATTGTTCCAAAGTCCTTGCAACAAGAGTATATTTTGATTTTACATTGCAGTCATCCAGGAACTGATTCCACCAAAAGAAGGGCAAGAAGTCTAGTATTTTAGACTTCTATGTCAAGAGATATTGTGAAAGTACTTTCATTTTGTTTGGTATGTAATAGTACAAAGCTGCATCAACAAAAAGAACCAGTTCATTTCAGCCAGATTCCTGAACTACCTTGGTTGTCAGTAGCCACAGATAACTTGGAGTGGAATGATCAACATTATTTCATGTTAGTAGACTCTTATTCAAATTGGTTCGAGATTGACCTACTTCCCAACCTAACTTCCTATACTGTCATTACTAAGTTGAAGTGAAAGTTTTCTGTCAATGGTAGTCCACACAGAGTTATTTCTGACAATGGTGCACAGTTTACAACTCATCAGTTCAAGAGATTTGCAGAAGATTGGGACTTTGTTCATATTTTGAGTAGTTCTGCATACCCTCAGGCAAATGGCTTGGTGAAATGTGCTATTCAAAGTGCAAAACAGCTGTTAGAGAAATCCAGATGTGACAATACCAAAGTTCTTCTCAACTTGTTAAATCTCAGAAACATTCCTTGTGATAAACATATTGGTTCACCTGCCCAGAGACTTATGTCAACACAAACCTGAACCGTAATACCAATGAGCAGTAAATTATCAGTTCCATGTGCTAAGAACAACAAAGCAGTAAAAGCACAACTGTTGAAAAAGCATTTGCCCAGAAGTCTTACTTTAATAAAACCAGCAAACTGCTCAGTTTATTGAAAAAAGGGGAGATAGTAAGGATGCAGATGTCAAAAGCTTTTGACCTAATCGGATTTCTGAAAAGTTTGTGTCAAGACTTGAGATGGTACATTCTGGAATCACAAGGAGTGAAATTCAGACAAAATCGGAAGCATTTGTTACCAGTGTCCGAACCAATGTTACAGCGTCTGCCTGTAACAAAGATTCTAGTGCTCAGAGTGACTTGTCCAAAGTTCCTGTTCCAGATAACATTATGCCAGCAATCCCCATTCCTGAGGAAATCCCTGAGACCCTCAAAAAGAACATTCCCCAGCGTCTGCCCTTGTTACAAACCCAGTCCTAACTATTATGTCACAAGATCAGGTTGCATCTCGAAACCTACTTCCAGGTACAAGGCAACCTGGACATGACTGTTGTTTTTCTTTATTAGTGTCTGTATAATTGCATGCCTGTTTGAATGTTGTTGTTTATATGAGACAGCTCAGTAAAGAGGGAGGATGTAGATCAGTGTGTCTGATATACCTTTAAGAAGCTTTCCAGTGAGTTAGCACATGCATATACTGAGCATGTGCAAGTGAGTGCCATTTTGTGTGAGCAGCCAGAGTGTGAGCATGCAAGTATGTAATCAGTCAGTTAGTTAGATAGTTCATTTAAGTTTAATGCTCCTGCCATCCATCCTGATGTATTTGTATACAATAAACTACTTAAACGAACATCCATGCTTCAATGTCTTCTTAATGCACATAAGAAGAGTGACACACACACACGCATATATATATATATATATATATATATATATATATATATATATATATATATATATATATATATATATATATATGGATCTATCTGAGTTCATCGACATTTTAAAATACCGAAAACGAAATAACCGACACCAAAACAGCGAAACTCATATAACCGACGCCAGAAGATCGACAGTTCACAAACACGACATCGCATACACCCGACACAACATACCAACAAACAAAACACATCCCCTATCCAACACTCACACACACAACACAAGCACACCAAAATCCTTACAAACAAACACTAACCCATACATACACAACTATCCACAACCCTGACCCAAACCCTTACCCTAAGGTCCGTCACTATCGCACACTCACCTAACCCGCGCCCTAACCCTAACTCACTTATCCCACCCCTACCCCTACAAAACACCAGCATGGTGGTAGCTCTGTCCTCTGAATTATATGGAAACTATGTATGCTCCATCACAAGTTGAAGCATTACATTGAACACTTACCTTACTCGCACACTCACCTAACCCGCGCCCTAACCCTAACTCACTTATCCCACCCCTACCCCTACAAAACACCAACATCGCACACTTACCTTACTCGCACACTCACCTAACCCGCGCCCTAACCCTAACTCACTTATCCCACCCCTACCCCTACTAAACACCAGCATCGCACACTTACCTTACTCGCACCCTATCGTCCGTCACTACCGCAGACTTACATATCCTTTCCCCATCGCAGCTTCTCAGCGTCGGTGTCTTCTTCCGTCGGTCTTCTGCCTCGTCGATCTTCTGGCGTCGGTGACGTGACTTTCGACATTCTCGTGTCGGTTAATTCGTTTTCGACATTTTAACATGTCGATGAACTCAGATAGACCCATATATATATATATATATATATATATATATATATATATATATATGTGTGTGTATATATATATATATATATATATATATATATATATATATATATATATATATAGATAGATAGATAAATATATATATATATATATGTATATATACATATATATATATATATATATATATATATATATATATATATATATATATATATATATATATATATATATACATTCACGTGCTCCATAGCAACTTCAGCTCATGCTGGTTAATACTGATATCTTAGTTACATTTCAAATGGTATAGCTCTACCTCTGGACATGCACTCAGTGATGGTTTATAACATTCATAATGTTAAGAGTGTAACACTCACAAAGGAAATAATCTTCAGTATATTGTTGTTCTTCTGTGTTACCCTTCTGCACCTTTTATTCAGTACTACAGAATGCCTTGGTGTCACATAAAAGATAATGCATTGTAAGTGATACTACCTTAGAATCAATCCCATGACAAAAAGAATCATACATGTGAAGACTAAGTATTAACTATTAACACCACAGGAAAACTGACATTTTAAATGTGTAAGGTGAGGACTACAAAGGTCTACATGAGTGGACATATACCTATTCCTGGCAACCCTGTAAGTGTTGCAATATATGGTTTCCTTTATTGGAGTAATAATCCATAGCAGATATGCCTTTTCTGTGGAAAAATTTCTCATTGCATTAATTTTTACAATAGCATTGATGCTAACTTATGCATGCTGATGCCAAGCTTATTTGCATGGATGACAACAAAGTCTTAGGGCATGTCTAGTTATTTTTTAGTGTTTAGCATAGTTTGTGAAATGCCAGCTGTCAACAGTCATTGTTGAACAGTGGCAGTGTGTTCCACATGTAAGATGTGCTGTTGTTTTAACCCTTAACATCATTGTTTTATGGGAGAGCAAATATTGAGGAATGAGCCATACAATATGTACAGTGCTGTCTCAGCTGCCACCACCTGTGGTGCTTGAAAATTCAGCCCCTGTCCTGGGGTACCCTGCACCATCATCTGTGTATAATATTATATAAAATGGCACCCATGGTCAGTATCTAGACTGAGGAAATAGGGCCATATGGCAGGGCACCACCAAAAGTATGAGACAGTGGGACTGTGATTTGAGCAGTCCAAATAAAACTCTATAATATTTCTAGTCTATGAATGTGCAGTGATGGAACCTTGCTCAGTGGGATTGTGCGGGTTCCTTATAGGTGTCATGAGCCAAGTTTATAGTTCATATCCTACATATTCCACTAGATGTCCTTATGGGATGTCACCCTTTAAAAACCTTAAATACAAGTGACATGTGTGCCATATGTGGGGATTGTGGAAACTGCCTTGGTGGCCTGCACATACATTAAAGTTGTCACCTAGTGTGCATTACAGACCATGTGACTGTTGAACTGATACCCTTTTCTCATCACATGCTTCCTTCCCAGTTCACCAGATGGGGTTTTTATTTCAAAGTGGGTGGAGTCTCTGGCACCTAGTACCTTAGGAAAATAGGCTATGGCATAGAAATTTGGCATGGTGGTAGCTCTGTCCTCTGAATTATATGGAAACTATGTATGCTCCATCACAAGTTGAAGCATTACATTGAAGAACTGCCAGAGTATTCTTGAGGCAAAAGCATGAGAGACTCCCACTGTATCCCCTGTAGCACACTGAAGAATCCTTTTGTCTAAAATGCATAAAGCTACTACATATTCTTTGGTATCCACTGGGATGGGTTCCCCAGGATGACCAAGAACTCTCAAATGGGGCTGGCAGATGCCTACAGTTTCATCTATGGTGTCTCTGTCCACTCTGTAGCACTCAGTTATTATAATTTCATGAATTCCATGGTAACTCAGACATGATCTAAACACACTACACCTTCTAGGGTTATGTCTCACAGCAGCAGCATCTTCAATGAGAGCTTGTTACAGATTAAGGTTTATAATACATGCAGCAACCCCTAACATATTTAAAAGTTTTCCTTTGGCTATATTCCAGCATGTATTGGAATTTAGAGTTAAAGAAAGAGCAATGTGTTCACTCTTGTTTCATCCATTTCTAAATCACTCAGCAATAACTTTTTGCTGCATTAGCATGCAACATTTCTGATTATAAGTGCTACAGACTGGACTGAGACACCATAGAAGCTTTCAATAAAAATCTACCCAAATAGCAGAGACCTCCAAGGCAGAAATGCACTTGACCACCACATCACAATACTAACCACGAGACACATAACCTTCCTAAACAGTGCCACTGAACCAAAGCCCCTAAGGCAAAACAACATGCCCAACACAATAGTCATAGGTGACTCGATAGTGAGGCACACTGATGTCCCACTCACTAGGTTGAATAAGGAGAAAGTAAAAGTCAGCTGCCTGTCAGGTGCCAGGATCTGCCACATAATGCATGCACTCAGGTCCCTCAACAACAGGTACAGATATGACTCTGTCATTGTACATGTGGGCGTGAATGACCTGAGATGTACCTCCCTGGACTACATGAAGAGAGACATGGAGGAGCTCTCGGATTATGTAGCCCAGGTGGATATGACCCTTGCCCTGAGCAGCATCCTACCATCACCGAGAATGATACCACAGTACAAGCAGAACATGACTGATTTCAAAAATTGGCTAAGTTTCTGGTGCCACTGTAAGGGGATCACTTATCTGTCTGCCTGGGATGACATGATTGACAGACCTTGATGCTTTGCCAGAGATGGCCTGCTTCTGTCACTCTTGGGCTTCTGGATACTGGCCAAGGCTCTTGCCACACCTTTAGTGCCTCTTTTAGGCAGTGTTCTAAAGACCAAATTACCACCATAACAGCTACAAACAAATGCAATCTGAGGGTCATGCTGCTCAACGCTAGAAGTCTAAATCTCAAAATGCACTCTCTCGAAGCACTCCTTAAAATGGAGAACATTGACATTTGTGCCGTAACAGAGACCTGGTTAAAGGCAGCAGAAAGCACCCCTGCACTACCAGGGTACAACTCATTCCACACCTTTCGACCCCAGAACTTGGACCGAAGCTCCAAAGGCAGTGGTGTTTCCATATTCATAAAGGATGCGCACACCTCCAGACTGGTAACCCAACATAATGCATCTGAGATACTTCAGGTGCAGCTAACATTGGGTAAGACAGTGATTCAAGTTGTAGCCTGCTGTAGGTCCCCAACCATGGCCCAAGACTCACACTCCATGTTCCTAAACACCCTGGAGAATATTACAATCCAACCTAAAACCCTCATGCCGGGTGACTTCAACTACTCCTCCATTAACTTTGAAAGCTACTCATGTATCAATACACTTGCCCAACGTTTCCTGGAATTCATTAATTTGAATGCTCTGGACCATCTCGTTCTTACCCCCACTAGAGGTAGCAATATCCTTGACCTAGTCATTACCAACATGGGCAACCACTATTCTACACCAATAGTCAACTCCTCCCTGGTTAGATCCAACGACAAGCTAATCACCTTGGATAGCCACATCCACCCCACCCCCCTGCAAAGGAAACCACTATGAAAAACATCTCCAAATCTAACTTAGGGCTCCTAAAAACAGAGGTGGCTAACTTCAAGGCACACATGCAAATGGAGAATAGTTGCATGACTGCTGAATCATACACCAATGCACTGTATGAATACATACACAAATGCATGGATCTCGCCATACCCAATAGAACTAAGATGTTCTCCTCCAAAAAAAAGGAAGCCAATCTGGTGGCGCCCTGCCATAAACAAACTCTACAACAGAAGGAGGAAACTGATGCAGAATAAGGTGAAGTCCCAAGACTGGAAAACCTCCCTTATCAGCCTCAACAAAAAGTTGAGATTCCTCATTAAATCCACCAAAGCTAGCTATGAAAACAGAATTGCAGGAGATAGTAAAGACAACCACAAGGCCTTCTATATTTATGGAAGGAATCTCCACAGCAATATTCAGATTTGCTCTGAGCTACTGCACAATGGTACCTCCTATACCGAGCCAGCAGATATTTCCAATATACTAGACA
>NC_056728.1:1900196979-1900225591 GCF_019279795.1 Protopterus annectens
ATATAGCCCTCACAAACACAGAAAGTTGATAGTGAACAGGTCATGCATTAGCATGAATTATGAAAGGACAGAAGTCTGAAAGCAAATGTATTCCAACATTCCCTTACAGCATTGCATGTTGACAAAGGTACAAATGATGGGAGGGAATAAACAATAAATTAGGGACACACCAGAAAAATTGCCCTCACACACTTGGAAAGTTGATAGAAAACAGGATATGTATTAGCAAGAGTCCCTGTAGGACAGAAGTCTGAAAGCCAAATGAATGCCATTATTTCACAATTGCAGTCCTTGATGATTTGTCAGAACACCACAAGACTTACTTATATAACATAATAATATAATAATAGTATAAACTTTCTTTTTCTCAAGCCTAGGGAATGATTAAACGTAGCTAGGTGGGTGTGCATGTTATGGCCATCCACTTAGCATAGCCTAAACATCCCCTAGGAGATAAATGCAAATATACAGGTGAAATTTTCAAGCTAAGATAATGTAGTGGTTAGAGTCCTGGCTTTACATGCATGCATTCACGAGTCGAGTACCAAGACAGGTAACTTATTTTTCTATGGGAAAGTAGTGTTAAAATTATTTTTGTAAAGTTAAATTATGCAGCAACTGTGTTTTTGTCAACCAGGGTAGTGTAGCAGATCCAAAAGTGTGATGTCAGTCTAGAAAAGATGTGAAAGCCCCATATAAACACAAATGCCCCATACAGTATAGTCACACAAGAATATAATTTAATGAAAGCACATAGGGGGATGTCATGGAAGGTAAACATAAAATTATAATATGTCAGTAAAGATGAATCAATCCCACAATCCTGATACTTTATAAAATGAAATGTGAGCAATGCTAAGTAGTGATCATCTATGCTAACCTGGTGTAAGCATTGCTTAAATCTAAATGCTAAGCAATGACTAACCCAGCTAAGCAGATTTGCACACTGGTAAGCAGTACTCAACATCTATCCCTTTAAGCACTGCCAACCTTAGCTAAGTGGGTTTACCCATCGCTTAGCTTAGCTCAGCATATTCAAAATGGTCCAATGACAGAAAAGGGCAGGAATTTGGCTCTATGTAAACCTCACAGGCAGGAATACAGCCATAACCAGTTGTAGCTATGGCTGGCTTAGGAGAGGGTACCCACTTTTGGGCACAATGCTGGGGCATTCATGAGTCCAAGGTCATGGTTTGACTACTAGTGAGAGACCATGAGGAGAGACTGCTACAGGGCCAGTGTCAGGGCTCCCAATACAAAGCAGAGGCCTGGGACATCTCACCTTTGATCTTACCAGTGCTACTGGCATCCCTTGAACTGGTGAGCAGGTCCAGCACCATTTCGCTGACCTCAAGCCTAGGAAGAGGGAGTTCTTGGACCAGTGGACCCAAGATGCTTGGGCACAGAATATCCCAGAAGGGTGTAAGTATCAGTATCAATTAGTGTTCAACAAAGTCCAGCCTGTGTATGTGATTGATAGGTATGCATAAATGTTTCTTTATCTCTTCTACAGCTGCAGATAAGAGGGCTGTGAACATAGATGCCCATGCCAGCAGGTTGCTAAGGCTGTGCTGGGAGGTTGGTGAGTTCAAATCTAGCTTGCAGTATTCAGGGCAAATAAACAGAAAGGAGTAGAATGTCAACTGACAGTAGGTTAAAATGTGTACTGCATGTAATGAATAAAAAAGACATTAGAAGTGTAATACTGATGTACAGGATATCTATCAATAAAAGTTCCAGTACCTTTCAATAAAACTAAAAACCCCAGATTGTTGTGTTTTCTTTGGTATGTGGTGGTATGAATCTAAATGTGTACAGGTTCTGCACAGCAACTATGGCTCTGACAGCATGAATTAATTGAGGCTTATCTGGCAAAGATTGTGGAGCTGTAAAACAGGAGATCAACTATATGAAATGTTCCATGCACCAAGATCTGATCCTTGAATAGTAATCTGCAAATTAGTTTACTGTATCCCCTACAACAGTGCTTAGTGCTAACCATTGCTTTCCAGATTGTTGTATGTCAAAATATTAATACAACATACAAGAACTGTCTGCCATGCATGAATGTCAGAATTACAATGCCAGATTTTCCAACCAAGAAGACAGTCAAGCAGCAGATAGTTCCTCAATAGTTCATTATGTTGAAACACAGCCTTGTGGTACCTTTTTGCCCAAACAGGCACGGTTGAAATCCTGGAAATGGTAGTAAGCTGTATGCATAATTTCACCCAAGAATTGTGTGAACATGTGTATAAACAGTCAGGTAATGTTAACAGAAATTTCCTCCACAGGTCTGCAAGGGAAGGGAATGTTTCTATTGGCTGTAAGAAGGCTGTACTAATACACTGTGTACAACTCTTCCACTGTCCAACCCAAGGCTGCAAAAGACAGCAAGATAAGTACATACATCAAGTGGTTTCTTCCGATAAATGTCCCCCAAGTGTCACTCTGTCATGGCTAGTTGTCACCACTGCCAATACCCAGGGTGACAAATAGAAATCCAGGTGGAATATGGCAGTACCACACAAATAGCATGAGTGCAGGGCACCCCTGTCAGCATTACATATGTAACCATGAATATGTATAGAAACAATCAGGTAGTGTTAACAGAAATTCCCTCCACAGGTCTGACATGGAAGGAAATGTTTCTATTAGCCATAAGAAGGCTGTATTAATACATTGTGTACAACACTTCCACTGTCTAACCCCAAGGCTTCAAATGACAGCAAGATAAGTACATACACCATGTGGTTTCTCATGGTAAATGTCCCTCAAGTGTCACACTGTCATGGGTAGAGGTCACCACTGCTAATACCCAGGGTGACAGATAGAAATCCAGGCACAGAGTATGGCAGTAGCACACACACACACACACACACACACACACACACACACACACACACACACACGCACACGCACACGCACACACACACACACACACACACACACACACACACACACACACACACACACACACACAGCATGAGTGCAGGGTACGCCTACCAGTGCCACATATGTAACCTTGAATATGTGAATATGTGTAGAAACAGTCAGTTAGTGTTAACAGATATTCCTTCCACAGGTCTGCCAGGTAAGGACATGTATGTATTAGTTTTAAGAAGGCTTTAGTAATACACTGTGTACAAACATTCCACTGCCCAACCCCAGGCCATAGATAGATGTAAAGTGAGGTCATACCTGGAGAGTAATTATTACAGTTATGATCAATTCAGTTGTGAACAATCAAAGCCTATACAGTTGTTAATTGCTATCTCTCTCTCTCCTTCACCCTACCTGCACCCATAATTCATACACATAATCAACGGGTATGTTTTTCTCCAAAACTACTGTTGGGACATATGTCCTATTGTTCTACAAAGATTGAATCATTTGATTATTAATGTTCCCTGTTCAAATACTATCGTTGGTGGCCTGTGGCCATCAATGTAACCTGCATGCCATTATGATGCCTACTGTTGTTCCATTCATGCATGTGTTCTGTTTGCTATGCAACTGTTTCAAATCTGCAGTTTTGGGTTAATTGGAACACTCATGCATGCTGTTAAAACTAATGTTGAAATGTTTTCTTCATGATTAACCAACATATTTTGTAAAACCTCAATACCATAGAATGTCTGCGAAGGCAGTTCCCAGTGGATCTGCCTGTCCCACCTCATCTGGTCATGGCACCAGGCCCCAGCATGTCTGGGACCCAAACCGGGACCTTGTCGCCTGCTGGTCCTGCATCACCTTCATGTGGAACTGCTTCAGGGGACAGGGCCCATCCCCCCTGGGAGCAGGCACAGACAGGAAATCATCACCCGTAACCAGGTCCAGGGTTTGGTGCTTAGTACCATACAAAAAGAGTTTGGTGGACAGCTGTGCCAGATTGAGGGCTGCCTAGCACATCTTGTGGGTCAGCTTGCCCCTCCTGTCCAGCCCCCAGCACAGCCACCTTCAGGGCCATGAAGGTGCAGTGGTGACTGCCCATGGGTGGGGACCTCAGTCCCACTGTATCCATTTGAGGGATCATGGGCATCTGATTCCAAACCACCCTCCCCATCCAAGATGTTTACCTCCCACATGTATCATATATCACCCTGTCTGCTGTCTTGACTGCCTTGTCTGTCTTCCTACCCAACTTACCTCCCCAAATATACCTATTCTTCCCCAACATCCCACTTTCACCTTAAAAAAGGGCCCCAGTTCCTAAAAAAAAATTGCACCCCATACATAGCTGTCCATTTCATACACATATCCACTGGACACCTGTAATCTGGTCCAATTGGTTTGACAACATATTACAGTTGTCCTTACCCCTCGTTCAGGGGTTTGAGTGTCCAAATTCACCTCCAAATTCTGTAGAAATTCACAGTTGTTGCTATAGAAAGGTCCTACACCCATCCTGCACATCCCTAGCTACCTTTCATACTGTACTTCCCTCTGCATGCCCCTTTTTTTACTCATTTCCTATCACCCTTTTTTCTTTTGTTTTAACGAAATTAGCACCAGGGTAAGCAGGAATAAGCGGCATTAAGTGAAGCTAAAATGGATTAACCATAGCTTGGCATCACTTACCATTGTGCAAAAAAGGAAAAAAAAATATCAGTCCAAAATCTCAAACCCATGACCCTTTACACTGAAGGCACAGCAATGTGGGAACACACCATCTAAGCTGTAGGCATTAATGTTGCTTTTTCCAACATATCATGCAATAGAGGTCTACAACATTAGGGAGAAAGCTGTGTGGAATCATGTGTTGTATATACACTCACACGTGCGCACACACACACACACACACACACACACACACACACACACACACACACACACACACACACGCACACACACAAATACACACACATGCATATATAAATATATATATATGCCTGTTGAAACATATATATGAAATAGTGGATAAATAATATAGATATACAAACAGAAATATATAGTAAGGGAAATATATATATAAAACATGCAGAGCAGTCAGACCTCAGAACCATATTGCTCATCCTCTTATTGCAAGACACCTGTGCAAAGGCTGTAAAAGTCGGGGGAGGGGGGAATTGGCCAGATATAGGGACATATTTCAGCTATCGCTGTTAGGAACGAAGACATTTGCTACAACAACAGTGTGCATTTCAGCAGACAATTACTGAAGGATATGAGGATGGAAACTGAAATGTTATGTCATTATTTGCTGACATAAATCCTTGGATCATCACAGTGATTTACCAGACAAATACAAATAAATTATGGAACAGAACAAAAGTATGGGCCAAACATCTGGACATTCTGTGAAAATCCTGGCAGTGGAGAGGTATGCTCAGAACCCTTTAGTGCAATGAATCTGAACCAAGCATGACAAAGTGAGAGGACAAAGGCATGAAATTAGGGACATATCCAAAATACGTGAGTAGATAAGCTGAGAAAGTTGATGTAGTATCACTGTATGTCCTAATATTTATTGACTGAATTATCACAAGTCTGTGACTCAATTGTTTATCATTAGTGACCTCAATCCCCAGATCATCCCACTATTGTGTCAAGAATACATAACAGTTATAGGGACCAGACCAATGACATTGGCCAGACAACAGGACATCCTACGAATGTGTGGACATGACACAACATTAGGGAAACTGTATTCAGCTAACAAGCAACATCTAGTCTACAAGAGTGACATAACACTACCCAAATCCAGCACTGGGGCTGTACACATGCATTTACAAGTATAACAGGCACTACAGGGAAGTAACACTAGTGGAATACAGACACTGGTGCGAAAGTGCATACCCACAACCAATTGCACCACAGTCACAGAGACATACCAGTAAGCAAACTGAACACTACATTATAACTGTGTGAGCAACAATATCCCATTTGCCAATCACACTTTACCCTTACATATACTGTTTCAGGTCCTAGTGTAGTGGGAATCTTGAGGTGTTAAGGGACATGTTATGGTCTATCCGTACAAACATATACAGGCAATAGGGAACCAGACATTGGAGCAGCATGCAGAGTCAGATAGAAAGGGCTCATGACACTCACATGTATGCCCCTCCTTACACAGCCAAAATAACATGTACACACTACACTGTTACACAATCCTGACAGTCTGTTAACAATATCCAGACATACACAGACTTCTCAAATGTACAGTTTCCCACAGAATTTTTGGGTACAGGACTCATATCTATGGTCGTTTCCTTGTTACATGTCTTGGGGTCTATTATATCACTGGGATGGTAGCAGGAATGAAGGCAATAAACATTTATACTAAATACCTCTGAAACTCTTAGTGCATGACATCTGGACAAAGACTGACATAATTGGGGGACAGAGGCTCAAACACAGGGGTATATTGGACATATTGCTGTTATAAATTTAGACAGCTGCTGGTGTTACTGGGTTTGTTGTCATATATCTTTTCTGAGAGATATTATGCCAGTAACACCAATGGATGTTAGCATGCACTGGCTGCATTCCCCAGAGTATTCTACTGATTAGCCAAGGACAACGACTGTGTGGCAAACAGACCAAACATATGATCTAGCAACCCTCCATGTATATAACAGCACTAATGACATACAATCTGTACAAAACTCTGGACCTTTGCCCCACATGTTGTTGGGCTGTCTCCACATGTCCTGTCCTGTGATGTATTCCCACCTACTGTCTGAGAAGCTTTAGCCCCCACACCTCTGTAATGTCTCAGGCACAGGCAAGGAAAAGTGGCAAGGCCCACATGAAGGACGTCCCATATGTTGGAACTAGTAGCAGTATCCAGGCCCAAACCACAATACTATGTGGGCATTTTCATAGCTGTATGATCTCAGCAATACCTGACAGGACAGCATGAACCTCCTCAAGGTAGCCTGAATGCCTTTGGTGGACAGCAGCAATACACAACTACCATCATAGGTGGAAATAATTACAAGATGGGACAAGAAAGAACAGGTGCCTCATTGGCAGCCGTGTCACCTTGTTCTGCACAAGCAAATAAGGTCATAGGTGATGTACACTAAGGCTGTCTTTGAGTGCAAACTGGATACATCCACCAAAGCCAATCAGTAGGCCTTCCAGACATGAGTCCACAATTCTAGAGGCAACACACATATCTGCTCTGTAGTGGTGGTCAGTAACACCACATACACATATGCCATAGATATAGGCAACCAGCTGCAGACAGGTGAATTGTAAAATTCACCCCGTCCCCCTATAGATACACATGCACATGTACAGCACCTGCCCCCCTCCTCTCATGATAAGGAAGCAGGTCTGTAATGCCCTATCAAAGCCAACACACAGAGGTCTCCATAGGCCTGATACCATTCCTGGCTGCATCCTATATGAACACAGGCATGGGCTCTCAGACTCATTCTGCAGTGTACTCAACCACAGCCTGAGCACCAGTGTCATCCCATCTGCACAGAGGACAGGCAGGAAGTTGATAGAAAACAGATTATGCCTTAGCATGAATGTTCTGAAGGATACACGTCTGAAACTGAAATGTATGCCATTATGTCATGACAGCAGTCCTCAATGACATGGCCGAAAACCTCAATACTCTCCATTTAATATAATAACATAATATTAATGTGCAATAGGAGATAAATAAAATATACAGCTCAAATGCCCAAACCAATGTAGTGTAGGGGTCAGAGTCCCAGCCTGGCATGCAGGCATACATGGTTTGAATACTACAACAGACAATCCAAATTTACAAGGGAAAGCAGTGCTAAAAGTAATATTTTCATAATAAAATGTGTGGTAAATTAATTTTGTCACCCAGGTTAGTGTAGCGGGTGTAAAATGGAAGTGTGAGTGCATATAACATGTGAAACCACCCATGTATACATGTGTCCCATACAGTATAGTTACACCCCTTGCTAGTGTAATGTAAGCACATTTTACATGTTATAACAGATATATAGGTTCATAGGTTCATAGGTTCATATTAGGCTATCTGCCCTAGGGCATTTATAAGCCTAGCCAGAGTGTATTTGGCTTTCGCCACCCATTTTAAATGAATTTTGCTATGCCCTTTTTTGAGGTTAGTATACTGTGCCTCTGTCTAACAGTGACACAGAAGTGATACCCGGGGTAAACCTACTATCTCCATCCTCTCATCAAGATTCCTCTTGAAGAGAGTCAATGAGGAACTCTGCCTAACCTGGACTAGGATTTTATTCCAGAGGGAAGGGAGCCTCTGGGTTATGAATCTGTCCCTCCAGCATGTCCTATTTATTTCAGTGCTGAGGTTCAAGTCTCTCGAGCACGTAGCTTGATGGGATTTGGATTTTCTGAGGTGCAGCATGTCCATTAATTCCGGGTTGGACATGGCTTTATACGTCAGGCACAGATCGCCTCTGAGCAGGCGGTATACCACTGAGTAGAGCTGGAGTTTCTTTAACCGGGCAGCATATGGCATCTGTTTGAGCCCTTTGATCCTCTTGGTGAGGTACCTTAGGGGTCTTTCCAGTTGCTGCAGGTGTCTGGTAAGGTACATCCCAAAAGGGGCATTGTACTCAATTATGGGCCTGATGAGGGATGAGTAAAGAGGCACGATGACCTCCCCTAATCTAGATGTGAATCCCTTCATGATTAGGTGGGCTATATAAAATGTTTTTCTAACCACTTTAGCCACGTGGTTGCTAAAGGAGATGACTATACACTTTTTGGCATTTAGCTTGAGGCCATGGCTCTGGCACCAGTTGTCCGTTTCTATGAGGCCCTTTTGTAGGTTGCTTGTGTCAGCTGGAGAGTCTATTATGGTGCCCAGTTTGCAGTCATCTGCGAACTTGGTCAGCCACAGTCCTTCTGTGTTAGCCTGTACCTCCGAGAAATATATACCGAACAAGAGAGGTCCGAGGACTGAGTCTTGTGGGATGCCACTTGTAACTGGTTTGGAGTCTGACATGGCACCAGCAATTCTAACCATGTGGGTTCTGTCCTTGAGCCAGTTTGCAACCCATCTAGTGACACAGGGGTTTATATTTAAGCTGGTGAGCTTATCTATAATGCCCAATTGGTGTTTTGTATCAAAGGCTTTTGCAAGGTCCAAGTAGGCTGTGTTGACTACCTTCCACTTGTCAATGGCCTTGGTGACTGTTTCAAAGAAATTGACCAGGTTTAAGAGGCAGGATCTGCCCTTAACAAAGCCGAACTGGGTAGGATCCAGTGTCTGTAAGTCCCCAATATCTTTATTTATGAGGTCCATGATGATCCTTTCCATAGCTTTGCAGACCAAGCTAGTCAAGCTTATGGGGTGATAGTTTCCAGGATCCGTTGAGGCACCACCTTTGTGGAGAGGGACCACTGTTGCTGTACACCACTCTTTGGGTACATATCCTGTAGTAAGGCTGAGACTGAACAGTAGTTTTATGTTTGGGTTTAGTTCTTCTTGGAGTTCATGTAGGATGCAGCCCGGGACACTGTCTGGTCCCATTGATGCTGGGTTTTTTGCTTTGGAGAGGGCAGCTCTTACCTGAGCATCTGAGATGTCAGGGGGGCAGCACTCTGCTGGGATAGATATTTGCCCTTTTGGTGGGGAAGGGGGGGAGAAGTTTGCACTGAACCTGTCAGCTAGGATGTTGGCAATGACTGTGGGTTCGGTGTACTTTTTGTCATATTGGAGTAATTCTGAGCATATCTGGGAATTCCCACCTAGGTTCCTAACATAACTAAAGAAAGCCTTGTGATTATCCATAGTGTCCTGTGCAATTTTTCTCTTCAAGCTGGCCTTAGACGATTTTATGAGTGCCCGTAGTTTTTTGCTTGTACTGATCAGAGATGCCTTCCCTTTTTGGGATTTTGCTCTATCATGTAGTAGCTTCCTCTTTCAATTGTATAGTTTGTTTATGGCTGGGGTCCACCAGACAGGACGCCTAACTTTGTAGGATTGGGTCTTGGTTTTATTTGGGATTGCATGATCCATGCATTCCTGAAGGTGTTCATAGAATGCGTTTATAAATGATTCTGAAGTCTGGGCCGTATTTTCCACAGGCCCGGGAGCTTTGAAGGAATCCACCTCGGTTTTGAGGAGTGTGAAATTTGCTTTAGAGAAGTTTTTTCACTGTGGTTTTCTGGGCAGTGGCTGTGGTCGGGATGTGAATATTTAGTGAGATTAGTTTATGGTCTGATCTTACCAGTGAGGGATACACTTCTGGTCTGGAGCATAGAGTCCCCATGTTGGTGATGATCAGGTCCAGTATATTTTCCCCTCTTGTGGGAGTGGCAACAAGTTGTTCCATAGCATTTGAGTTTATAAATTCTAGGAACCTTTGGGCTAGTGTGTTGGAGCTAGACTAATGCTCCCAGTCTATGTTAGGGTAGTTGAAGTCGCCCAATATAATGGTGTTTGGAGAGACCTTCATATTTTCCAGTGTTCTCAAGAAGGCCGAGTGGGGTTCCTGGGTTTGGGAGGGTGGTCTGTAGCAGGCTATAAACTGGAAGGCAGTTTTACCCACTGTTAGTTGCACATGGGTAGTCTCTGATGCTTCGTGCTGTGCCACCAACCTGGAGGTGTGGGTATCTTTGATGAATATTGATACTCCACCTCCTTTTGTGGTTCGGTCCAAGTTTTGGGGCTGAAAAACTTGGTATGAGGTATAACCTGGTAGTGCTAGGGTGCTCTCGGGAGCCTTGAACCAGGTTTCTGTTACTGCACAGATATCAATGTTCTCCATGCTAAGGAGAGTTTCGAGTGCATGCATCTTGAGGTTTAGAATTCTGGCATTGAGTAGCATTACTCTTAGTTTCTTATCCCTTGTGACACCTATGGAGGTGGGTTTGTCTTTTGAGCCTTGCCTAAAAAAGGCACTATGGGGGTGGCAAGAGCCTTTGCCAATATCCAAAAGCCCAGGGGTGACAGGTGCAAGCCGTCCCTAGCGAAGCATCGTGGCTTGTCGAGCATGTCATCCCAGGCAGACAGGCATTGGATCCCCTTTGAATGACACCAATACTTAAGCCAATTATTGAAATTGATCATCTTGTCTTCATATTGTGGCATCATTTTTGGTGAGGGTAAGATGCTACTCAAGGTCAGAGTCATACCGGCCTGGGACACATGCTCAGAGAGCTCCTCTATGTCTCTTTTTATGTAGTCCAGGGAGGTACATCTCAGGTCATTCACACCAGCATGGACAATGACTGAGTCATAGTTGTACTTGCCTTGGAATGACCTGAGTACTTGTGTTATGTGGCGGATCCTAGCGCCCGACAGGCAGCTCAACGTGACCTTCTTCTTGTTCAGCCTGGTGAGCGGGATGTCAGTGCGCCTGATGATAGAGTCACCTATTACAAGTGTATCAGGTGTTTTGTTTAGCCTTAAGGGCTGTGACTGTTTGGCACACTGGCTTTGTGAGCTATGTGTTGCACGTGTTTTGTTTTGGGGTAGTGGTTGCTTAGGTGTCTGCTTTGGAGGTCTCTGCTGCTTAGGCAGATTTTTATTTAGAGCCTCCGAGTATGTTTTTGTGTGTTTATGTGTTTGGTTTGCTGTCGTGGTAGGTCTGTGTGAGACTGGAATTGTAGTGAGTGTGGTTTCCTTCTCCTTCTGACTGGTTACGCCAGTACTGAGTTGAGAGAGCTTAGCCTCCAGTTTGGCTATATGGTTGCATCTCTCACATGTGTTGGAATTTGTTGAGAGGAGGAGAGGGTTGTCTGTGTACATGAGGCAGTTGTAACATTGCCTCAAGATTCCCAGATTCACCAGCTGGACCGGAGAGGAGATTGACAACTGACCTTTGGACATGCTAGAATAGCATTGGGAATTCCTTTATAATTGAAAAAAAGGGCCAATGGGGAACAAAGTACTCAAGGGGAGTTTGTGAGGGTGTAGTGCTTTTAATTTTTTAGTGCTGACTTATATAATTGCTTTAGTGAGCAAGTGCCAGGCTTTAGAGTGGGAATAGGGGGTTTATTATGAGAACTAGATCAGTTCTAAGGGAAAAAGTGAAGAGCGGACTTTGTGGAGCCAAGAATGGTTTAAACCCAATTAAGCGGCGCTGCCCGATGCTGCGCTATGTGCAAAATTGCGAAAAGCCACGCTAAAGCGGGTTTTATACAGGGGGACTTGAAAGAGCTAGAAATTGGCCCAAAACGGTCAATAGACTACCAGATTCTTGTGCTGGGAACACTCCTCCAGGGGTAGATAGGCTGCTCCAAGCTCCCCACTGCCACTGGTGAACAAAGAAGCCTCCCTTTATCCAAGAAAAGAAATGGGCAACACAGGAACTTTCCAAAAGTCCAGAATACAGCAAAGCCTGTATTTGGACTACTCTAGGTCAGGAAAGACGGGAAACAAGGATAATTTATTTTCTTTTTTGCAACAAACAGACTACCAGATTCTTGTGCTGGGAACACTCCTCCAGGAATAGATAGGCTGCTCCAAGCTCCCCACTGCCACTGGTGAACAAAGAAGCCTCCCTTTATCCAGGAAAGGAAATGGGCAACACAGGAACTACCAGATTCTTGTGCTGGGAACACTCCTCCAGGGATAGATAGGCTGCTCCAAGCTCCCCACTGCCACTGGTGAACAAAGAAGCCTCCCTTTAACCAAGAAAGGAAATGGGAAACACAGGAACTTTCCAAAAGTCCAGAATACAGCAACGCCTGTATTTGGACTACTATAGGTCAGGAAAGACGGGAAACAAGGATATATATATATATTTTTTTTGCAAAATACAGCAGGAAAATGCAATAAATATGTAACTCAGGATAGCATACTTGAGTGTGTAGCCTCAACAGGTAAAAGCAACAAACAGGACAAACTTTAAAAGTGCAGGTGCAAAAACAACTTTAAACAGTTTAAAACAGTTCAAGAAAAACAAACACTTTTATCAGGTTATCAGTCACTCTTTTAGCCTCTCTGCTGCTAGCACCACTCTGCAGGACCACAAGGAGCTTGGCTGAGTAGTAACAAGTGCAAAAACCACGCCAAAGTGGGTTTAATACAGGGGGACTTGAAAGAGCTAAAAATTAGCCCAAAACAGCCAAGAAATGGGCAACACAGGAACTTTTCAAAAGTCCAGAATACATCAAAGCCTGTATTTGGACTACTCTAGGTCAGGAAAGATGGGAATCAAGGATACATTTTTTTTCTTTTTTGCAACAAACAAACTACCAGATTCTTTTGCTGGGAACACTCCTCCAGGGATATATAGGCTGCTCCAAGCTCCCCACTGCCACTGCTGAACAAAGAAGCCTCCCTTTATCCAAGAAAGGAAATGGGCAACACAGGAACTACCAGATTCTTGTGCTGGGAGCACTCCTCCAGGGATAGAAAGCCTGTATTTGGACTACTCTAGGTCAGGAAAGATGGGAAAGAAGGATATATATTTTTTTGCAACAAACAGCAGAAAAATGCAATAAATATGTAACACAGGCTAGTGCACTTGAGTGTGTAGCCTCAACAGGTAAATGCAACAAACAGGACAAACTTTAAATTACAAGTGCAAAAGCGTGCTAAAGCTGGCTTTAAAGCAGGGGGTTAGAAAGAGATAGGAAATGGCCCAAAACGGCTAATAAGCTACAGTTCAGTGGGCTGGAACCACTCCTCAAGGGACAGATAGGCTGCTCAGAGCTCCCCACTCTCACTGGTGAACAAAGAAGCTTCCTCCTATCCAAATAAGGATCTGGGCAACACAGGAACTATGACACAGCCCAGAGATAAGCAATACCTGTAGACTGGACTATTCTAGTTCAGTAAAGGCGGGAAACAAGGATTTTTTTTTTTACAAAGTAGCAGAAATTAGCTACAGAAACACAGTAAATACTTTAATTTGGCTAGCGCACTTGTGTGTGTAGCCTACCAGTTAAACTAAGCAAAAACAAATATATAAAATATATATGTATCAATATATATCGATATATAACATAATATAATATGATATTATAATAATATTATAAGGATATAATGTATTATTGTTATAATAATAATAATAATAATATAATAAATACATATATATATATATATATATATATATATATTATATATAAGATATTTTATAAGAATAAACTGTGAGCAATGCTCAGCTATGCTTATCAGGCTTAATCATTGCTCAAACATGAATGCTACGCATCAGGTAGCTCAGCTAAGCAGATGTGCGCACTGGTAAATGGCACTAAGTGAAGCCTGCAAAGATTAAGCCTCTATACATTTAACCGTGTGTTGGTATTGCTTACCTTTGCGCAAACCCATGCAAACTTGCTTGCAACTGCTTAAAACTGCTTTAATCACTCTGTTTCCATCTGCCACCTAGCAACATAATAATCACCCCTGTCATGACTTGAACCCAGGATCCTGTACACCATAGTCAGAGCAGTATACCACTACACCATTTGAGCTGTAATGATTACTAATGCTTTTTCAATGATATCATGCAGTAGAGTTATTAAATACTAGGGAAAAGATCCCGTAGAATAAGTAAAATTTTGTATTTATACATATACACATGTATATATGTATGGATATGTATATATATATATATATATATATATATATATATATATATATATATGGAAAACTATAAACATAAAATAAATAGAGATAGACACATAAAATGTAAACATATACATATACATATATAAATAACTAAATATATATAAAAAGTAAAAAAAAAAAAAAAACTCATGTCTGTCCTAACATATATTGACTGAAATATCACATGTTCAGCACTCAATTACTTCTCACTAGTAATAGGTTTATAGGTTCATAGGTAGGTACTAGGCTATCAGCCCTGGGCCTATACAAGCCCAGCCAAAAAGGTACCCTGGCTTTTGCCACCCAAGAAAATTATTTTCCAGTGCCACTGTCAAGCAGAGCCACAGAGGTGACCCCCGGGGTGAATTTCCTATCTCCCATCCAATTATCAAGATTTTTCTTGAAGAGTGCTAATGAGGAGCTTTGTTTGATATAGATAGGTAGTTTATTCCAGAGTATGGGACAGGAATCTATCCCTCCGGCATGTTCTGTTTATTGTGGTGACAAGGTTTAGGTCCCTAGAGCATGTAGCTCGAAGGGATTGGGATTTGTTTAAGTGGAGCATGCCCAACAGCTCTGGGTTTGACATAGCTTTGTATGTTAGGCAGAGATCACCTCTGAGTAGGCGATATGTGACGGAATAAAGCTGGAGGTTTTTTAGACGGTCAGCATAGGGCATCTGTTTGAGGCCAGTAATCCTCTTTGTGAGGTATTTCTGCAGCCTTTCCAGTTGTTGGAGATGTCTTGTGAGGTACATACCAAAGGGGGCATTGTACTCTATAATGGGTCTAATGAGTGATGAGTAGAGGGGAACAATGACTTCTTTTTTTCTGGATGAGAAACCTTTTGTGATGAGGTGTGCCATGTAGAAGGATTTCCTGACTACTGTGGCGATGTGATTATCAAAGGAGAGACTACTGTCCACCTGTGTCCCAAGGTCTCTTATCACACTTTCGGTGTTAAGTATACTACCGCCTATGTTGTAGTTTATGGGTACAGAGTTTTTACCAAAGGGGATGACAATGCACTTTTTTGCATTGAGCTTGAGGCCATGGCTTTGACACCAGGCATCTGTCTCAATGAGGCCCTTTTGTAGGATGTCCACATGGTTAGGAGTTTAGATTATGGCTCCTAGTTTGCAGTCATCTGCAAACTTCATTAGCCAAAGACCTTCTGTGTTAGCCTGTACTTCAGAGAAGTAGATACCAAATAGGAGAGGACCCACTTGTCACTGGTCTGAAGTCAGATTTGGAGTCTGCTACTTTCACAGTGTGGGTTCTGTCAGTGAGCCAGTTGGCAATCCATCTAGTGACATAGGGATCTATACCTGGTTTAGTGAGTTTATCTATAATTCCAGAGTGGGGGATGGTGTCAAAAGCCTTGGCAAGATCTAGATAGGCTGCGTGAACCACCTTACCCTTGTCTATGGCTTTGGTGACTGCTTCAAAGAAGTCTATCAGGTTTAGGAGACATGATCTGCCTTTTATAAACCTAAACTGGGTGGGATCCAGAGTTTGGAGATTACCAATGTCTTTGTCTATAAGTTCCATGATGATACATTCCATGGCCTTGCAGACCAGGCTCGTCAGGCTAATGGGGCGGTAGTTCCCAGTGTCTGTGGTGGCTCCCCCCTTGTGGAGTGGGATAACTGTTGCTGTGCACCATTCAGCGGGCATAAAGCCTGAGGTGAGGCTATGATTGAACATGGTACTTAGGTGGGGTGCCAGTTCGTTCTGTAGTTCATGTAGAACGCAGCCTGGGATGTTGGCTGGTCCCATGGATGCTGTGTTCTTGGCTTTGGAGAGTGTGTTTTTTACCTGTGCAGCCGTGATTACAGGAACTTTGCATTCTTCTGGTATAGAGATGGGCTCTTTAGGGGTGAGAGGGGGAAAAGTTAGCACTGAACCTGTCTGCCAGGATGTTGGCAATATCAGTTGGGACTGTTAGTAACTGAAATTCTCACATCATCCCACTGATGTGTCAGAAATACACAACACTTATTGGAGCCAAGCAACAGCAGATTCTACAAACATCTGGACATAATATCACATTAGGGAAACTACACTCAGCTGCTAAGCATGTCACCAAGCACTGTCCAAACTACAGTCAGAATGACCTAACCCTAACCCAAATCTGCTAGGGAGAATTGCACATGTATTGGCAAGTATATCAGGCACTACAGGGATGCAAAAACACTGAAAAACAGACACCAGTGTGAAAGTGCATACCCACAACCAATTCCACCACAGTCACAGTAAGATAACAGTAAGTCAAAGGAACAGTACTGTATAAGGACTGTGTGAACAGAAACATCTAAACATGTTTGTCACTCACACACTCCCCCTACATATACTGGCCCAATTCACAGTGTAGTATGATACCTGACCATGACAAGATACATGTCTCAGTCTGCCCCTAACAACATATACAGCCAATAGACCACCAGAAACAAGAGCAACATTCACAAGTAGATAGAAAAGGAGCCACAACACATACATCCACCCCTCCCAACTCAGGCCAAATAACATTGACACGCTACACTGCTATACAATCCTGACAGTCTATAACAATTGCCAGAAATACACAGACCTCTCAACTGTACAGAGTCCCAAAGAATGTCCAGGCTTTCCCCTCATATATAAGGCCTCTTCCACATAACATGTCTGGCAGTCTGATACATCACTGGGATGATATCAGGAATGTAGGCACTAAATAATCATATACCATACCTATCAACTTCTTACTGCATGACATCTGGACAAAGCCTGGCATAATTGTGGGACAGAGGCCCAAAAACAGGGGGCATATTTGAAATATTGCTGTTATAAACTGAGAAAGTTTCTGGTGTAACAGGGTTAGTTGTAACATATCTTTTCTGAGGGATATGAGGGCAGAAACACAAATGGATGCTAGCAGATACTGACTGCAATCCCCAGAGTATGCTACTGATTTTCCAAAGACAAAAAATGTCTGAGGAACACACCAAATATAGGAGTCCAAACTCTGATCATTCTGTAGATAGCCCTACAGTTGAGAATTGTCAAACACATAACACTGTCAGAGTTAAAATCATGCAGAAACTACATGTCCACACAAACCCTGTTAGACTAGCATTAATCCAAATGTATAACAGCAATATTTGCATTCTGTCTCTATGTCTGGAACATTCTCCCCCATTTTGTTGGGCTGTCTCCACAGTTTTGGTTGTAAGAGGTATTTCCAAATACCTTCTGTGATGATGCTGTTCACACACCTGCATGAAGTCCTCCTCACTGGCAAGGAAAATGGCCAACGCCCACATGAAGTACTCAATTATAGGAGTGTGTTGCCATGCCATTGGCTATATAAATAACAACACAGCTGTTCTGTATGCAATTAGCAAGTGGGGGACACAGGTGGTGCACAGGCCATCAGCTGCTCATGAGCATTACATACAAAAGGCAAGCTGCCGCCTATGCAAAACAGATGTACACCCTACATCCACGAGAGAGAGAAAGAGAGAAAGAGAGAATCAGTGGGAAAAAAAAACAAAAAACAGCAGGATATAACCATCTACACTTGGAAAAAAAGTATGTCAAACAAGTAAGCATGTAATGGACTACAGTAGGGGGTATGTAAGAATGGGAAATAGGAAGTTTTACATATATGTCTCAACAAGACTTGCTGTACTGATATATTGCTGATTAAAACCAATGGCCATAGCATCTGTGTCTGTCTGCAGTGACATAGATCATAGGTCCGGCCCCTGAGTCAACCAAGGAATTGATAGCTCACATATGAGTACTAATGGAGTGTGTGTTGAACAATACTGACTGTAGCAATGCTAGGTCAGCTACTGGGATGTCATATATATCCGTATCTTACTTGTGAATACAACTATGATATACTTGTTTGTCTCAGACCTATACATGGTATTTGCATAGTAAAGTAATGTTGCAGAATGGTGTGTTGAGCTGCATATGATATACTGAGCTCATACCATGTAACTGTCCAGTGTTATGCACACAAACCATATGTACGCGTCATATTTGTAGTCATTTACTCATAGAGTTTTGTTATGCCTGCAAATTCTTGGCAAATCTGTGAAGACTGACATTACAACATCTCATTCTTTTTCCTCTGGCTTTTCCCATTAGGGATTGCCACAGTGGATCATATGTTGCCATTTCTGCCTGTCCTCTACATCTTACTCTGTCACACCAACCACCTGCATGTCCTCTCTCACCACTTCCAGAACTTATCTGAGGCCTTCCTCTTTTCCTCTTACCTGGCAGCTACATCCTTACCATCCTTTTCCCAGTATACTCAGTATCCCTCCTCAGCACACGTCCAAACCAATGTAATCTTGCCTCTCCAGATTTGTCTCAAAACCGTCCAACATGGGCTGACCATCTCATATACACTTTGGTAATCCTGTGCATCCTCATCACATCCAGTACGAATCATCTGTAACTCTGCCACATCCAGCTCTGACTCCTGATTTTCTGATAATACCACTGTCTCCAACTCATATAACATAGCTGGTCTCACTACCCTCTTGTAAACCTTCCCTTTCACTTTTACTGGTACTCGTCTGTCAAAAATCACTCCTGACACTGTTCTCCACCCTCTTTATCCTACCTGTACTCTCTTCTTCACCTGTCCTCTACAGTCACCATTACTGTGGAATGTTGGTACCAATCATTTCAACACATCCACCTTTGCCAACTCTACTCCTTGCATCCGCAACATTCCGCTACCCTCCCTCTCATTCATACACAGATATTCTGTCATAGCCCTACTGACCTTCATTCCTCTCCCCCATAGAGCATATCCCCACCTCTCCAGGTTCTCCTAAATCTATTCCCTACTCAATACAGTTCACGATGTCATCTGCAAACATCATAGTCAACAGGGACTCCTGTATGATCTTGTCTGTCAACCTGTCCATCACCATTACAAATAAGAAAGGACTCACAGCTGATCCCTGATGTCATCCCACCTCCACCTTAAATGCATCAATCACTCCCACTGCAGACCTCACTGCTGACACACCATACTTGTACATATCCTGTACCACTCTGACATATATCTCTGCTACTCATGACTTCCTCATACAATACCACAACTCCTTTCTAGGCAACCTGTCATATGCTTTCTCTAAGTCAAGAAAGGCACAAAGCAACTCCCGACCTCCTCTGTACTTCTCCATCAACACTCTCAGAGCAAACATCACATCTGTAGTGCTCTTTCCTGGCAATACATCATACTGTTGACCACTACTCATCACCTCCCTGCTTAACCTAGCTGACACTACTCTTTCCCATAACTTCATGCTGTGACTGATAAATGTTATCCCTCTGTAGTTACTACAGCTCTGCACATCAACCCTATTCTTACAATGGTACCAAAACACTTTCTCTCCACTCTACATGCAACCTCTCACTTTCCAAGATATCATTAAACAATCTGGTTAAAAACACCATTGCCATTTCCCCTAAACACCTTCAGGCTTCCACAGATATGTCATGTGGATGAACAGGCTTTTCTGTATTCATCCTCTTCATAGTTATCCTTACTTCCTCCTTGGTAAGCTGTTGCACTTTCTGACATACCCACATCATCCAACCTTTTCTGTCTCATTCTCTTCATTTATCAACCTCTCAAAGTACTCTGTCCATCTACTCAACACACTCCCCTCACTTCTGAGTACATTTCCCTCATCATCCTTTATCACCCTTATCTGCTGCACATCTTTCCTAGCTCAGTCCCTCTGTCTAGCCAATTGATACAAGTCCTTTCATCCCTCCTTAGTATCCAACCTGTCATACAACTCTTCATATGTCTCATCCTTAGCCTTTGACACCTCCCTCTTTGCCATGCACCTCATTTCCTTATACTCCTGTCTACTTTCCTCATCTTTCTGACAATTCCACTCCTTCTTCCCCAACCTCTTTCTCTATATACTCTCCTGTACTTCCTCAGTCCACTACAAGGTCTCCTTGTACTCCTTCCTCCATCCACATGTCACAACAAGCACCTTTCTAGCTGTCTCCCTTATTAGCTCTGCTGTACTTACCCAGATATTTGGTAAATCATCACTGCCACCCAGTGCCTGTCTTAACTCTTCCCTGAACTTCACCTCACAATCACCTTTTTCAGTTCCCACCATTTGATCCTTGGTGCTGCCCTCACACTCTTCCTCTTCTTGATCACCAACGTCATCTTACAGACCAACATTCTATGCTGCCTAAATACACTTTCCCCGTCACCACTTTACAATCTCCAGTCTCCTTCAAACTGGCCCTCCTACATTGGATGTATTCCACCTGTGTGCATCTTCCTCCACTCTTGTATGTCACCCTATGCTCCTCCCTCGTGTTATAGTACATATTCACCACGACCATGTCCATCCTTTTTGAAAAATCCACTACTATCTCACCATCTGCATTCATTTGCTTAACACCATACATACCCATCACGTCCTCATCCCCCTCTGTTCCCTTCACCAACATGCCTATTGAAATCTGCTGCAATCACCACTCTGTCACCCTTGGTTACAGTCATCACCACGTTATCCAACTGACTTCACATTTCTCTTTCTCATCCATCACACAACCAACTTGTGTAGCATATGCACTAACAACAGTCACCATTACACCATCAGCATCCAGCTTCATAAACATCACTCTATTGGACACTAATTCCACCCTCCAAAGACACTCTTGGCATATTGTTCTTTCAGGATAACCCCTACCCCCTTTCTCATTTCATCCACACCGTGATAGCACAATTGTTACCTGCCTCCCATACCCCTAGCTGTACTCGCCTTCCATTTGGTCTCTTGCACACACAATGTATCAACCTTCCCCTGGTCATCATATTAGCTAACTCTGTCCCTATACCAGTCATACTCCCAACATTAAAAGTTCTTACACTGACTACCACATTCCTAGCCTTTCTCCTCTCTTCCTGCCATATGAGTGTTGTACATCCTCCAGGGTATGCCTGTCAATGTAAAGGCAACTGTGCTATCAAATGACTCGTGTGTTACAGCACACAGTTACAGTGTCACTAATTTTTTCCAATTGCCCCCCCCCCATGTACGTGTGGTGTCCTACAGACATCCTGCTCTAATGGGTTGGAGGGATAACTGGTCAGCAAGAATGTGAATGCAATATGCCATACTGATGTAGAACAGAAACGTATATCAGGTATTACCTGTGCACATGTCAGTATGAGTAGGTGTATCTAGCTGCCTCATAACAACAGACATGGGTTGCCCCCACTGACACCCACTCAGGAGCTCCTCACCAACCTTGAGGCACCCATTCCAATACAACATCAGGGTACAGACCCCCACATGCTGGAGGTGGGTGGCACCCAGACAATGAATGAGGAGCGTGCAGGTAAGGCCCAAACGGAGATTACTAGACTAGTGTGGCAGACATACTTATATCTGTAGAGTATCTACATGCATGTGTCAGATCCAATTGCAGTTGTGGATGGGGTTTTCTAATGCACAGAAGTGCACCTTTATGGTGAAGGACAGCAAATTGTGTAGTATTGGGGGTTGTACTGTAAATTTGTAAACATGATGCATCCATCCTGTACCAATGCCACATGTGAGTCTGCTGACAGTACCTCTTTCCTGCAACTACCTAGGTCCCACTGGTCTGCATATGGGACAGCAGCCTGAAGCTGGTGAGTATGGAATTGTTCTGCTGTGGTTTGCCAATACCCCAGGCATGTGAACGCCATGCAATTTACCACCCACACAACTGTGACTCATAGCCATATTGCTTTATGTGCATGTTCACTTGTGGTGGGGTTAACTGCATTGCATCACAGTAGTTACCATAGGGGCCTATATGAAGAGAATGTAACATTTCTGTTGCATACCTCACAACCTGTCAGTGCAAGACTTCCGGACAGAGACCAGCAAAATGGGGGGGGACAAATGGACTAAGGTAGGGACATGTGTGAAACATTTCTCTTATACAGTGGATATAAAATGTGTACACACCCCTAGGATGCCAGGTGTTTGTGATATATACAAACTGAGACCATAATATGTCAGTCCACACCTTTTCCAACATTTATTGTGACCCATAACATGAGCAATTTACTTGTAAAACCAACCAATCTGTTGGGCACCAAATATGGAGTATACAAACCTTGCAATAAGCTGGATGCATACATGTGCACACCCTTCAGATAATATTGTATTGCAGCAGCTTGTGATTTACTGACAGCATTCAGTATGCTTGGGTTCACACCTGCCATCAAGTAAAGGCACTGTGAGTAACACCAAATAACAGTCTGATGTCCAAGTAGGATATTCATGACATTTGCTCAGTTGCCTGCAACAGCAACAGCCATGGCTTGCAGACAGCTTACAAAGAAGCAAAGGGATCTCATATTTGAAAGGTATCACTCAGGAGTAGGGTACAACAACATTACCACACCACTGCATACACCATGGAACACAGTGGAGACAGTCATCAAAAGGTGGATTTAATATGGGACAACAGTGCTGTTGAAAAAAACTGACATCCCTCCAAAACTGATGAAAAGACATGTCCAAACCTGGTCAGGGATGCTGCCAGGAGACATACAGCAACACTGAAGGTGTTGCAGGAATCTCTTGCAAGTACTGGTGTTGTGTACTACATGTAAGAACAATCTCCCACATTTTGCATAAGTCTGCCTATGGGGTAAGGTCAGAAGCTGGAAGCATTTCCCCTACATTAAAAGACATCCAGGGGTGGATACAACTTTCAATACAGCACATCAAGTCTCCCAAAGGCATGTGTGAAAATGTGTTATGGTGTAATGAGACTATGGATTGACCTCACAGCCACAATACGAAAAGATACGTGTGGCGCACAAGCAACACCTCTCTTCACCTGAAGACCACTATCACCATGGTGAATCATGCTGGTGGCATTGGCCTGCTGTGGGGATGCTGTTCTAAAGCCAGAACTGGACCTGTAGTCATGGTGGTGGGAATTCTGAATAGTTCAAAATAACACACATGTCTGGCCTACATCCATCAGGCATCTGCAAGAACACTGAGGATGGAGAGGGGTGTCAACCTTCAACATGACAAACACCCAAAGCATACATCCAAAGCTACTTAATAATGGCTCCACTTGAACATACTCACATGAGCTGCCCCTGCAATCTAACAGTGTTTGGGGACCTTTGCAAGGAAAAGTGGCCAAATAATGCCAAGTCAAGATGTGCCATGCTGATAAGACACCTTCCAAGAAGAGTGAATGCTGTAAGTCACTTACAAGGTGCTTCAACAAAGTATCATTTTAAGGGTGTGCACACTTATGCAATCACCATATTGTACATAGTTCATTCATTATATTTTACATGTAACACATTTGTTTATTTATCGATTGGATTGCACAGGTCATATGTCACATGAAAGGTGGGTAATATATTTGAATGCATTATTGCAGTATCATCTTATATATTACAAGAACATTGCTTGTTAACAGGGTTGTGTACACTTATCATATCCACTGTAAGCTTAGATGGTTGGTGGTGTAACAGGAATTGTGTGACCATACATTTACTGCTGGTTTGGAGGTCTGAAACTCAAATGTATGTTATTAATCAGTGACGTCACAACTCAGATCATCCCAGTTATGTATCAGACAAACACAGAGGTTATGAGAAACAGAGCAAACATATGAGACAGACATCTACACATCCTGCAAGTATCTGTACAGTTGTGAGGTATGTTCTGTAGTACTTGCCACTGTGCTATACAGGTAAAGAGCAATGATGTGTACATGGGTGCAGTCTGTGCTGGGGAAGGGCCATCACCTACTAACACTACTTGCATATCACAGAGCTCTATATTGTTAGTTACATGTAGTAAAACTGACTGCAATGCGTGATGTTGTGAGTCGTGTGTAATGTAATGCACGTCACCATTTGGGTAATGTGAGGTCTGTGTAATAGATTTGTGCCACATCACCTGTAAGTGTGTGTGTGTGTGTGTGTGTGTGTGTGTGTGTGTGTGTGTGTGTGTGTGTCTGTGTGTGTGTGTGCGTTTAAGTACCAGCCAACCACAAAGTGTCATTATTAATGTGCATATGTTGTCTTCCTCTTACAGGTGGCAATGGGGTTTGGGGTCCCTCACGCTTGGAAACTGATGTCATTATGTTGGCAGACTCTGACAATGATGATAGGAATAGTAAGGTACAGGTGGGGTTGTCAGGGGCTGAATCTGTGAAATCGGTTGGCATCCATCTCTTGTCCACACCATCCCCACACACAGTGACAATGTCCACACATACCCCATCACCAGTGGCCACAGGTGATGGACAGCTGGCTGTGGTGGCATGGAACAGGCTAGTGTGTTGACTATGGCAGGTGTGAGTGTAGACACTGGCCATAGCCAGTGTGCAAGTGAGGTCCCACACAGGCGGATGGACAGTGGTGCTCACAGGAGGAATGGTGCTCATCAAGCTGCTGTCAAAAGTGCCAAAGCAGATGTCCCCAGACACATGTTTCAGGCTGTCATGGATGCACAGGTACATAGTGAATGCCACACCAGACAAATAGCGTGGTGGATGCAACTCCTCCTGATTTACATGGCAACATACATGACCTTGTCGAGGCCACACGTCAAAATCCTGAGGTCATGAACAGATGGTGGGGTGAGACCTTGACAAACTTTGACTGTGGCATGTCTGTGCTAGAGCATGTCGTGGGAGATGGGCATTGGCCACGTGGATGTGGGTCAGCACCAAAAACAGCTGAGAGTCTACGGGGCCATGCACCTTCACACTCCTGTAGTGCCAGTGACACCAACACTACTGAATGGGGGGTTGTTGTCCACATCACACTGGAGCAAGCCATGGGCACGTGGTCCTGGCCAGTTCCATCAGGGGCACAGATCCAGCAGACAGTAGTCACCATCAGGAAGCTGTACTGCATCCAGCTTTGGGTCTGGTGGTGCCAGTGATACCCCTAGCAGGACCAGTGCCCATTTCCATGGCCAGAGATGGTGAACTTGACACCGTGCCATGTACGGTCCACAGATGTCCAACATACCTCTGTGTGGGATGGCCACATGGCATGACTGTGTGCATACATACACACATACTTCTGTATCACAGGCAGGTGCCCTTCAGATGCACACAACACCTCTGCACAGTCCATCTATTGGGTACCCCTCCAAATACACACACACACGCACACACACACACACACACACACACATGATGTCAACCGTATGGCCCACCCTAGGCCTCTGGTAAACTCACACCACACCCTGTGTATATAATAATACCCCTGTGACACATCCATGTCATCCATAACATCGATGCAGGGACATGCTAATATGGGTCTGATGCACAGGGTGACTATAGTACAGTGCAGCTATGTAATACTATGCAAGGTTCTGTCTGCTTACATTTGTTATGGGTACACAGGTTCATGTACCTTATTAGCCAGAATGCATTATTGCTGTTAGTACCACTGACTGAATTTACAGTGTGACCTTGCATACATATCCCTTGACATAGACAGGTAGCCTTTAGACATGTCACCTCAGTGTTGTGTAGTACCACAGGCTCATACATACATAATAGGTTACTGCAGTACTGTCAGCAGATCCATCAAAAGCATAGCCATTACATTAACTGCAACATATTCACCTGTCAAAACCTATTGGCCTGCCATTTCTTTCCCATATACTCAACCCTGATGCAGTTGATGAGGGCATGCATGATACTGTGTATGACAGGTTTGTGGTATGTATTCCTGAGTTCACTTGGTGGAACAGGGAGACAAAATGGTATATCCTTACCATACACACAGTAAGGACTGACAGAGGAGATGTGCACACAGTAACACAAACACTGTTGGCAATGGACATATTGGTAAACCTACATTTCCACTTTGATGTACTGTAGTACTACATACACATGACATGCCCCACATAGATTATATGCATGGGACATAACACACTACCTCATACAACATGTAATGTTCTGAATTACTTCATGGATGGTGAGATAACCCACCAGAAATAGCATGTGGAGTCATGTATTTCTCCTACAAGCCTGGACAAGTGGTAGTGTAGCAGACATTGTATCAGCATGATGTTTCAGTCAGGTATGATACCTGATGCTGGTATGTGTGTCACTACACTCACTGTGGCTGATTTGGCAACAATATCACATACATGGGCATTCTTAAGAGACACAGACCACATATAGGTTGCAAACATCTGGATATTCCATAGACATCTGTACAGAGGTCTGATACAGCCTGCACAATGATTTAACATGCTGCATGTGAGGCATATGCTGTTACTGCGCTATATAAAGTAATGCCAGCAGGAGGTGGTAAACAGGCGTGGATGGTACACACATCAAAATGGTATCAGCCATACAGGATATGATCTTCACCCAAACATACACACACACACACACATACACACACACACACACACACACACACACACACACACACACACACACACACACACACACAGTTGTCAGTATTGAGATTATAATCTTTACCTATCTAGTTATTACTACTATAGCATTACGCAGTTATCAGACATGCCACGGAGATTACATGACTTCACCTAGTCCCAAAGTACTTCTAAGGTGAATGACATCAGCAGGCCTAGTAAAGTATGGTGATGGGAAGTTTACAAGGTGGTGCACACCTCAAAATGGTATAACGCACACATTATATGATTCACACACACACAGACACACACACACACACACACACACACACACACACACACACACACACACACACAATTACTTGCCAGTATTGAGTTTAGAACCCCTGCCTATCTAGTTATTTGTACTGTAGGGTTACACAGTTATTGCATGTGCTACAGAGCTTACTGAGCTGACAACTGGCCAAAGGTGCTGATAACTGTACAGCTGAGATAAACTATTACAGGTGCCAGAAAGTCTGCCTTAGTTTTTCCCATAGATCATGTTAGTTCTTTCTCTCTTGCACTTCAAATAGTCTAATAGCTTTGCACTTCAGCAGGTTTTTTTTATCAATTATTCTAGCACATGTGACAGCCATCAGCAGTAGTTGTTACTGATGCAATTAGCTCCAGTACTTAGTAGTTATGACCACCCCTACTGGCATGATTAAAGTACAGTTCTCTGTGCTTTTGCCCATTAATCTGTTGCACTTGGGTATTCTGAGGTGCTGTTGCAACTGCCTCATGTACACAAACAACTCTCTCCTCTAAATTCCCAACACTCAGACTTGTGAGAGATACCTCTGTATCACTGAATTGGAAGATATGCACTCTCCAGTGAAGACTGGACTAGCTGGTCAAGAGGAAAATGGTGAGCACCTGCACCACACCACGTGGAACACATACCCCTCCAGAACACCCACTATCACAGCTCTTGCATACAAACAAAAAACACACACCCACCTTCACAGAGGCACTCAATAGACATTTACCCAAACAGCAGAGACCACCAAGACAGACACCCACTCAACCACCACAACACAGCACAAACCACAGGACACATATCTCACCTACACAGTGTGCACCTCAATCTAAGCCTATAAGGCTAACCACCTAGCCCAATACAGTAATCATAGGTGACTCAATAGTGAGGCACACAGATGTCCCACTCACTAGGTTGAACATGGAGAAGGCAACAGTCAGCAGTCTATCAGGTGCCAGAATTAAACACATAACACACCCAGTCAGGTCACTCCACAACAACTACAAGTATCACTCTGTCATTGTCCATGTGTGTCTAAATGACCTGAGACACACCTCCCTGGACTATATGAAACAAGATATGGTGGAGCTGTCAGATTATGTGGGCCAGGCAGGTATGACAGTAGCCCTGAGCAGTATACTACTCTCACCCAGAATGATACCACAGTACAAACAACACATGATTGACTTCAACAATTGGTTTAAGTGTCTGCTGTCAATCTCAGGGGATCCAGTATCTGTCTGGTTGGGATGACATGATTGACAGGCTGTGATGGCTTGCCAGAGATGGCCTGCATCTGTCACCCCTGGGTTTCCAGGAACTGGCTAAATGTCTTTCCACCCCTATAGTCCCTTTTTAGGTGGTGTTCCAATTCAAATTACCACCATAACAA
>NC_056728.1:1900226091-1900269930 GCF_019279795.1 Protopterus annectens
CACTTCTCTGTCATCTCTCAAACTTTAATCTCTCACATAATGCTTTATTCTGGTTCTCCAGCTTTCTGTCAGACGGATCACAGGCAGTCAAATGGAAGATTTCCATCTCTTCCTTCCTACCTACCTACCCCAACTGGTGTACCACAGGGATCCATACTTGGACCAATGCTTTTTAACATCTTCATCAATAACTTTCACTCTGCTATTCCTGATGCTAAAAATCATTCAATACACAGACAATTCAACCTTAGTCTGCTCTGCCTCAAACCTCTCTGAATCACTGACTAAAACGCAAACTGCCTTCTCAACAACTGAAAACTGGACGCACCAAAACCACCTCTCTCTCAATGCAAATAAATCAAAGATTCTACTATTCCCTCCCACAAAGACTCTCTCCTATGATAAAAACAACTTCAAAGTCTATAGTCAAATCAACTCACCTATAGAAGTAGTCCCCTCTGCCAAACTACTTGGTATTACTGTAGATGAACACCTCAAGTTTGATATTCATATTCAACAAAATATTAAGAAAACCTACCAAAAGCTAGGTATGCTGTATAGGAATAATTGCTTTCTCTCCAACTCTACCAGGCAAACTCTGGTCTTGACTTATTTTCTTCCTTCCTTATTATACGGAGCCCCTCTTCTAACCAACCTGTCCTCCTCTATCACCTCTAAAGTAGAAAACTGCTACAAAAATGTCTCTAAAGTTGCCTCTAAATCTAAAAATAACACCATCACTGCCTAATCCTGCAATCCCTGAATTGGCTTGAACTCCCAAACTACCTAGATTATCTCCAACTCACTACTGTACATAGACTCATATTTCACCCAACAAAATGTCCCACTCTAACTAACATCCTTCCCCCTTATACACCCAACAGAGCTCTCAGATCTAAAAATCAGAACTTAATTACTATCCATAAACCTGAACGTCCTGTTGGCCAACTTCTCCTATCTTTCTCACTAGGCAAAAAATGGAATTCCCTTCCCTCCACACTAAGAACCATACCAGACTCAGAAAACTTCAAAATCCAACTATTCAAACACCTGTCCACTAAATGGAAATGTACCTGCCTTCACCCAACCTAATCCAAGAGGGTTCTCGTTCTGATTCCCAAGCTCTTCAACTCTCGTAGTTATCTTCCTATGAGCCTATCTAAGCTCTCAACAATTTCTATAGCTTCTCTCTAAGCTCTCAACAACTCCTACAGCTACCCTCATACAGCACAACCTTGTAAAGATTGTAAATGGCATTCTACTGTTGATGTGTGTATGTAAAGCATATTTATATTTTCTTAAAAGGTTTGTATGTAAACTGTTTCCACATCTAACACACATCTGTTTCCTCAAATGAAACTGTATGATCCTTACCTTCAAGCTTAATGAATTTGTTAACTATGCATGATATCAAATGCATTTATGAGTAACTATTCTACATAATATTATTTTTAACATTAACTATCAGTTGTATCTAAATTGTATAATGCATCTTGGAGCTTTTCTCCCTGGCCTCCACTGAAAATGGGTCAATTTGGCCCAGTGGACTTTCCCGGTAATTAAACTGCAAATAAATAAAATAAATAAATAAATAAATAAACAGGTGAATTGATAGGGGTGCTTGTAGGAGGCCTACTGTCCTCCCACCACCTGTTGCAGATGTCTCATCACAGGTCATGTGGTGTATGTTTCTGGACATCATTGAGGCAGAGGCACCTTCCAAACAGAACTCCAGATGTATGCTCAGGGTTATGGATGCAGCAACATGTAGCTGATAACCTGGAATGGTTGACTGATACAGTGGAAAATGTTGGTCCCAGACAGATTACATAGTATCTGTCCTTGAATGCAAGTCTGTGATAGAATACCTGGCTGGAGTCGAGCATTGGCCTCATGGACATAGGTCAGAATCTACATCTGCTGATAGTCCATGTTGCCATGCATAATCATGCTCACATAGTGGCACTAGATCCAGCAGAACAGATGGGAGTGTGCTGTCTGCACCAAGACACGGCAAGCCATGAGATCATGGTCCTTGGCATTCCTGTGGAAGACATGGTCCCAGTGGACAGCAGTCACCATCAGGTACTAGCACCGCTTCTGACCTTGCCACATGTCCTAGGTATATCATACTGTACAATTATGTTCCCTGGGTCACATGTCTGTGTTCCCACATCATGTCACACAACTGCTGGTTTGCTGTCTGGTTGCTTGACAGGCACTGTATGCTTGCAATGTCTATGTACTGTCAGAAAAGGTGAGAAAGCCCTCTGTGCATACACAGACGTGCACTGTCACTGCATGGAGTGGCTACACACACCATGTTTCAGGCTGTCAACCCCAGGTCTGGCAGCAGCATGACCCTAACTTTGCTGGACTTGCACAGTGTCACATTTGTAGGTATGTTATTCGGATCATGTCTAATAACAGCATTATGGTCAATACAAGGTCCACATGGCTGTGAAAGCATTGTATGGCACACAGTCAGGGGCTGTGTCACATTGAGGGACATACATAAAGGCGACATGTTTCATTACACCATCTGCAATGACACTGCCAAATGATGGCATGTTGTGCTGTACAGACAAGCATGGCTGTATTGCTAATGGCACTATCAATGACTGCTTATGAGATGCATAAAGTGTCCCCAACCCTGCACACCTATGCCACACAAATACATTTGACAGATGTGACTGTATGTCACCCCCTGATTCCATGATGTCTCACACAGCAGTCTGTACATATGGCAATGAGCATTTTGCCAACATGAACAGCTCACCTCCTGCTCCACCCATACCCACATTACACACACCTGCATGTATTCAGCCCCTTACCAGGCACATACAACCCCCTGTAGTTAGCCAAGCCATGTGAGTCTATCCTCCACTCAAGCATCATTGATGAAAAGCAGCCACTTAGCCATGCACAGTACTATCATCAGTGGCTCAGTGATGGCACACATATGCAGAATGGGGAAATCCACCTACAATAGCTGATCTCTATGCAACTGTGTTCAACAGGGCTTAATCCAGGGTTCTCTACTGCTTGACATCCATTTCACCATGATACAGGTGAGTACTGCATGTGTGTGGCTGACAGCATTGCCTGATGCCTGCAGACTGTGAGCGGTTATATACTCTGTGAGATATGGCAGTGTCTTACAAGAGGGTGTTGGTGCACAAATGCATGTTGACATACTAATGGCTGTTAACGCTATGCAACTGTATATGTAGTATCATTCCCAGCAGTGCCACCTATTTTGCTGGTATGTAGCACATCAGTAGCAACATGTGCTGTATATACTCAGGGGTGATAGAGCTGGCCACACAGGCCTGGCCCCACAGGTTTACACTTAATGTACCTGAGATTATCATGTCTCCCCAGTGGTAAGATGGGGCTGATATGTCATAACTGAGGGCACCGTCACCCAAAGTCGACATACTCATAGCCCCCCATGTACTGTTCTCTCAGCATGCAAATATTTGAGTGCAATGGCCATTTGCTAATGTACCTTTCCAAATACTACTATGACCATTGTATTGTATGCCATTCCTAGTAGTGATAATGTACCTTTCCAAGCACTACTAGGAATGGCACACAACACAATGGTCCCTCACAAGGGAGCTTCACCTCATCAGTATCTGTTCAACTGGGATTGTCTGCAGTCAGTGTCATTGTACCCTGTGACCTGTAGACTACTCAGAGGTGATCTCTACCTTGCATATGGGGCAATGTGTGACCTTGCATGAATGGATATGCTGCATACATGTAGGTGGCATGGTATGTGGATTACTCATTCAAAGGACATTAACCTAGTATGTGACATTAGTAATTCATGCTGGTGGGAGGGATCTGTGCAGTAGCCTCTAACAAATCTTTGATGCAGACCCCTGTCTAATGGCAAACAGAGCACTGCAGTGCACCTCATCAGAAGCCATCTGTATGAATGGCTGGGTGACTGTCATTTCACCACAGGGCTTCTACCTGTGTCCCTATGGACAGGGGCAACATGTGTTGACCATGTAAGTAAGGATATAATGTTGGCTAGAACTGTAGAGCCATTGTGCACCTCAAATTCAAAGATCTTATGATTCCATAGGCTGAGATAAAATCCTCTAACAACCACACACACACATACCTGGCTACATTGTGGATAGCACCACATCCAATTACTGTTTACAGGACATGGTACAACACACACACACACACACACACACACACACACACACACACACACACACACACACACACACACACACACACACACTGCTCGTTGGCTGCAACTGGGTTAGAAAACATACCTATCAAATGTTGCACACTAAAGATCACAGTAAGTGACACATGCGCTACACCTCAAGTCTGCTACTATTATCTCTGGAGGACATCTAATGCTTAATGACATCAGCAGACCTAGTTATGGTCAGGCATTTGGAGGCCCACATCACCTGCTACAACCAAAGTACTGCAAAACCCTACCTCTAATTTAGTAGCTGACATGACCATATTTAAGTTGTATGAATATACACACACACACACACACACACACACACACACACACACACACACACACACACACACACACACACACACACACTGTCTGGCCTGGAGTAAGATAAGAACCCCTATCTATCTAGATGCACACACTGTAGAACACAGTACTTATCGCATGCACCACAGCTTACATCTGGCATTATAATGGCAGATGGTACTTTTAAGGTAGTTGACATCAGCAGGCCTTGTAGCAGAGGCCCGTCTGGCAGCCGTCAGCAACTAACAGAGCCAAAAAGTGCAGCAGCAGTGCAAGGTGATAGCCAATGTGAGATTCTCACTTGTTTGACAGGGGGATACATACACACACTTTGAGTTGGATGGAGTGAGATTAGAACCTCTATCTACCTAGTATTACACACTATAGAATGCAGTACTTACTGCATGCACCACCACTTAACTCTGACATTACAATGGCAGATGGTAATCTAAGGTAGTTGACATCAGTAGGTCTTGTAGCAGAGGTCAATCTGGAAGCTGTCAGCAACCTACAGGGCCAAAATGTGGAGAACTATTGCAGGCTGATAGCCCTCGAGGGAATGTCAGTTGTTTTGCAAAGGGTTATACACACACACACACACACACACACACACACACACACACACACACACACACAGTGGCATAAAGTGAGATTATAGCCCCTACATATCCAGTTTTATACACTATAGATCACAGTACTTATCACATGCGCCATAAAGTCTGCTTTAAATGTGATTGCAGTCACAGTAGATGTGCATTACACAAATTAGGCTTGTGTTGCATAGCATCTGTTGCTTGCAGAGTGATATTGCTTTGTACTGTTATCTTCATCTAGTATCCTAGCTGCAAGATAACTTTTCTTATCCTAGCTATGTGTCTGCAGTCACCAGTATGGCCATATGTGGCTGTTTGCACTTAGGCAAGCCTGTGGGCCAGAACAATGTGCCCTGTCCATGCTTGTGCTGACAACATTATACATTACACCACCTGCTCACATGTTTGTGTCTACGTGGTGACATCCAGCAGGGAAAGGTGTCTGTACGTAAGTGCATTATGTAGTGCTGAGCCCTTACTTTGGATCCTTTGTTATATATTTGTGATAGTGCAGCTTTACTCCCTATTATTAGGGTATGTAGGACAATACAGACATCTACACATATATTTATGTATATAACATGGATGTGCATATAAATGTAGCTGTATGTGCGTATGATATGTATATGTGCTATGCAGATATATGGTAGACACTGAGATGCATCTTTTTTATATAGATATAGTTTTATATATATATATATATATATATATATATATATATATATATATATATATATATAAAGTATACAGCTATTTGACAATACATTGAGATAGATATACTATGTATGTGAGAGAGATAATGACAGATGGATATGTCTAGTAATATGTTTTCTCTCTTTTTAATTTCACCAAATCTTTTTTGGGTTTCTAATACAGTCATGGGAATGGACCCCATTCCTATGTCAAAGTATGATTAAAGTTCAAGAAATTAGTATTGTTTCACTGTCTGATGTCAGCCAAATGTGCTCTTCATAGCACCTGCAACGTGCCCTGTAATAACTCCTTCTGCAATTTGTACGAAGTTACACATATTGGTAGCATATCTAAATATGATTGTAGACTCTTTGTTATAAGACCTGTTGCTTCTACTGCTACCCGAACTATCTAGGTATATTTCTTCCACATTGTTCTAGTTTCTGCTTACAAATCCTGATATTTTATGACTTTGTGTATCTCTGTATGCAGAACACTGTAGTCACTAGGTGTGATGATTTCAATGATAAATGCTACTTTTGTCTTCTTTTCTTGGACCACTATATCTAGTTTTCTGGCATCTATCTTTTGAACTGTTGTCAATGAATTATCCCATGTGATGTAGACTTCATCATTTTCTATGATGCTTTGCAACTCATGTTTCCAGTGTTTTTCAGCCACTTCAGTACCATAATGTTTGCACAATCCCCAGTGCAACAGTCTTGCCACATTATTATGCCTTTCGGTATACAGTCCTTCAGCCATTAGTAGGTCACAACCAGCAACAAGGGGGGCAACTGTTTCCATTTCTGTTTTACAAAACCTACAGTTGTCTGTTTCTCCCACATGTTCAATGGACTTTGTAAACCAACATGTAGGTAGCCCACTTTCTTGCACCACCAGTATTAACCTTTCATCTCTTGGTTTGAATTTGCTTCTCTTTAACCATTCTTGCATTTGTTCCTGATCAACACGAGGTTCTACCAAAAGTTTTCTATACTTTTACTTATATTTATGCATTTTACACATTTCTTGCCTTCTCATCTGATCCTTCACTTTATATTCTTTCTTTTGTTTTTTGGCACATTCAGTTGCTGCCTGTTTTTTATCCATTTGTGGTTTGATTTCCATTCCTGCTTGACACCAATATGCTTCAGCTAGCCTAAGCAGGGTGGTCATCTTAGATTTATTCTCCTCATGTTTCAGAACTTTCACTGTGTTTGTGTCCTGTGAGATCAGCAGATACGTGTGGAGTCCCACGATTGCAGATCTGTACATGTAGTCAATTTCAAGGAGGCCCATCCCTCCTTCGGAATGAGGTATATATAATATTGGTATGCACTGATTTTTATAAATCATTTGGTGAGCATGAAGCATCCTTCTTATTTTCTTATCTAATCTATCCAGCATGTTTTGGGGCCAGTCCAAAACTGTAGGTTAGGACAAGAAGAGCAAATTAGCTTATAGTTTGGATTTTGTTCCTAGATGTCAAAGCTGTTTTCAGGATTAATTTAAGTCTTCTGAAGTACTCCTTACTAAGTTTTATTCACACTTGTTCATGTTTTATTTTTGATCCTTCATCAATTTCCAAATATTTATACACTTGCTCTTGCTCAAGTTCTTTTATATCACATTGTTGTCCCAAACTGATGTTTTCTTGGTGCTACAGTTTTCCTGGTTTAATGGTTGCTTTTGCACATTTATCAAGAATAAATGACATTCTTATATCATCTGAAAAGGTTTTGACAACTCACACTTGTGCTTTCAGTTCTTCATATGATGAGCTATACAGTTTCAAATCATTGACAAAAAGAAGATGAGAAATCTTTGCACTTTGTTGTTTTCTAGGAGCCATATTATAGCCATAACCTAAGATGTTAAGTAGAGAGCTTAATGGATTAATGGCAAGGCAGAATAGCAGCAGTGAAAGAGGGTTGACCTGTATTATTCCCTTTGGATTTTTATTCCGTGAATAATAAGATGTCCTTTATCATGGCTTAATTGCAAAGTGCCACTATTTCTCTGCCACTGTAATGTAGTCGATCAGTATAGGGTGTATCTTATACATTTTTAAGCACTCTTTTATCCATGAATATGGGATACTATCAAATGCTTTTTTGAAGTCAATCCAGGCCATACTTAAATTTTTCCCCTTTTTACACTTCTCCATTATGACTTTATTTAACAACAGATGACCCCTTGTTCCATATGGCTTTATTTTATTGTCCTTTTCTTCTATTGCCACAATTGAGTTATCTTCTAAATTACTATAAACTCTGTCGGCATCAACTCCAGTGTATAGTTTATATATCGTCGGAAGGCAAGTTATTGGTCTATAATTTTTAGAGTAGCTTGCATTTTCACTCAAGTAGGAGCATTGTTTTTCCTGTTGTTAACCAGGTTGGTGTCTGTTCAGGGTGTGAATATAAATAATTCTTACTCATGGCTTAATCTTTGTGCAAAGATGTTAATACTTTTAACCAGAAATTAGGTACTGCATCTGAGTCTGGGGGTTTCCAATTAGAGGCTTTTCTTAACTTTGTTTCAATCTCTCTGGTTGTTACTTCATCCTGTTTCATATTCTGTACCTTTAAACTTCTTATTCTTTCTTTTACTTCTATCCATTTAGCATCTTTGTCATGTTCTACAGGATCTTCATAGATACTTCTCTAAAATGTATCTATTTCTTCTTTTTTTGGTGGTCTTTCAATTCCTTTTACCTTGGTCTTTCAATTCCTTTTACCTTATTTTACAATTCTCTATAAAACTTTTTGGGTCATTAATAAATTGCTTATTTTGTACTTTTCCTTTCTGCCTGTGCTGAAATTTATAGTGTATTATTTGCAATAGTGCATGATAGATCCTGATCTGTTCTAATACTGCACATTGCTTTTATCACATCTATCTTTCTGAGTATTTTTGTTGATCTGTTCCCTCTTCTATACTCTTCTAATGGTAACACTTCTTGTCTTAGTTGCTTTATAGTTTTCTCTATTCGATACTTCCATGATGGTATTTGATTCCTTCCTTCCCTACCCTGTGTTCTTGTGGTAGAACTTTATCAGTTATTAATTTGACTGCACAGTAATATATCCTGTTTACTTCTGTTATATCGCATGAATCTCTGTAGACAGTCCTAATTCCTGTGTTCATTTGTTTTAACAAATTTCTGACTTTTTGGGTTTTAATGAGCATCCGCAGTCGATTTCTTTTATTGATCTTAATATGTCTATCTATTTCTATTAAATCAAGCAACTCTTCTCTTAGCTCGGTTTCTTCCAGACTGAGGGCACATTTTTTGTTTTCCATTTCCTGTGGGCATTCTATAGCAAGTTCTACTACATCTTTCTGTGGTATATTCTCTTCAATTTCATCCTGTGCCATATGAGAACTCCCTGGCCTATCACCCCTCAACATTAACTGCATCAGAGTTTCCACAGCTTCCTGTTCCTTCCCTTGATATCCAGCTTCAAGTGGATGTTTACACTAGTTTTCTGCGGAAGGCTCCAAAATATCTTCATATGACACCTGACCAATTGCTTCCCATTCCACTGGTTTCCCCTTAATTTGGAGTTACATAGCTCTGTCTTGTGCATTCTGAATTACATTTTTCTACATTGAATTATTCACTTTGGAGTTACTTCATGACCTCAGTTTCTATTTTTTAACTTCTCCATTACTGATCTCCTTTTCTACTTTTCCTCTGTCTTTTTATTTTTTTTTAATTGTAACGTTTTTCATGTCTGGATTCCTTTGCCTGTATTTCTCTTCAATTATCTTTGGTGCTGCTCTTTTTGTATTGATTAGTTTTGCTTTCTCCTTCACATATATATTATACCATATTAAATCTCTTTTTCTTTCCAATGTCCACATTTTTCTTTAGATGTCTCCTGATCTTCCTGTTTCTCCTTACTTTGGGGATATGTTCCTTCATGCTGTGATGTAACCTGTATTAGAATTTTTAAGTTACATCCTTCACTATGCAAGCATTCCATAACTTCAAGTTCTAATTTTTTAACTTCTACTTTACTTATCTTTTCTACATTCCCTCCTTGTGATATTATTTTCTTTATTGTGAAATTTTCCATATCTGGATGCCTATACCTGTATTTTTCTTTGAATATCTTTGGAGCTGTCTTTTTTATATTGATTAATGTGGCTTTTGCCTTTGCATAAATATTGCACCATATCAAATTTCTCTTTCTTTCCCATGCCCATATTTCCTTTTTATGCTTTTCAAAAGTATATAGGTTTTGTTGTTTACATTTTTGAAACTATTTAGATGCTTCTTTTTCCAAACAGATCAAAGTTTATTGATCTGTATACTGCTTTTGTTGTATTAATGACCCCAAATTTTTATTTGAAGCATCTGACAGTTTTTCTTGAGGAAGCATTTTCCTCCCTCTTACTTATCTCTTAATATTTTTGTATATCTTGTGTTTGAAAATTCTGTTTTTTTTGCATAATAGTAACAATACATCATTTCTTTCTTATCCTCAGTAGTCCACTTTATCGTCTTTATGGCTCTTCTTTGGACTATCAACGTTGTGATTTCTGTGGACTGCTACTTCTTTCTACAACAGGGGGGGGGGCATCCTCCACTGGGCCTGGCCTGGTCTCATTGTAGGGATGTGTCCATATTTTGAGGATTCTACACTGTCATTTTTCCAGTCCTGGCACCAGTACGCCTACCAGGATTGGGCACTTTTTTATCCTGGATCTTGTGCACCCAGCTATGTTTTTTAGTTTTTTACCTACTTCTGTCCATGATATATGCTGTATAAATACAGTCTCTATATCAGTGTCACCTTAGTGAGATTTTGTGAAAAACAGGGTCCACCTCATGAAGGTACTCACCAAGACTTGAGGACAAGTTCAGTTTCAGCACTACTACTACTCTACTTTACTTGATGACTTTTCATCTCTCCGTTCGGACCCCTTTCATGTCTCTATTCATATCCATTTCATCTCTCCATTCAGACCCCTGTCTGTATGTAAATGAATTTGTCATTTGAACCTTGCCTAAAAAAGGCACTATAGGGGTGGCAAGAGCCTTAGCCAGTATCTGGAATCCTAAGGGCAACAGGTGCAGGTCATCTCTGGCAAAGCATCGTGGTCTGTCAGTCATGTCATCCCAGGCAGACAAACACTGGATCCCCTTAGAATGACACCAGAAGCTTAGACAATTGTTGAAGTCAATCATTTTGTCCTTATACTGTGGTATCATTCTGGGTGATAGCAGGATGCTACTCAGGGTTAGGGTCATACCTGCCTGGGATACAAGATCGGAGAGCTCCTCCATATCTCTTTTGATGTAGTCCAGGGAGGTACATCTCAGGTCATTCACACCAACATGGACAATGACAGTGTCATATTTGTACTTATTGTGGAGTGACCTGAGTGCATGCATTATGTGGTGGATCCTGGCACCTGACAGGCAGCTGACAGTAACTTTCTCCTTGTTTAGTCTAGTGAGTGGAACACCAGTGTGCCTGACTATAGAGTCACCTATAGTGTTGGGTACGTTGTTATGCCTTATGGGCTGTGGTTGTGGCACAATGAGTTTGTGGGCTATGTGTCATTTGGGTTGTGTTGGGGGGGGTGGAGTTTGCTTGCATTTATGCTTTGGATGTCCCTGATACTTGGGCAGGTTTTTATTGAGAGCCTCTGCAAATGTAAGTGTGTGTTTTGGTGGTGTAGGTTTTGAGGGACTATGTGATGAGTGTGGTGTGGTGTAAGTGTTTACCTTCTCCTCTTGACTGTCTAGTCCAGTCTTGGGTGAAGAGAGCTTTGCCTCCAGTTTGTCTATATAAGTGCATCTCTCACAGGTTGTAGTGTTGGGTGGTAGGAGGAGAGGGTCGTCTGTGTACATGAGGCAATTGCTGCATTGCCCCAAGATGCCCATATTCATCAGGTAGACAGGAGAAATCATTGGGAGCTGACCCTTAGAGATGCCTGGATAGGTGCTTATTTATTAAGTACTAAAAATTGCTTTCCTCTAGACAAGTGAGGAAAGTTGAGTGCTGTAGTAATTTGCAGCTTATGCTGTGCTTACAATGAGTTCTGAACAAGTGCTGAATTCAAAGAAACAGATTTGAGTGCTGAAACTAAAAAAAACTGGCTAGTTATAAGAAACAAAACTAAGCTAGAAGGGTTCCTTCCACCACAGAAGGGCTTGGGGGCTCAGAAGCCTACAAACAGTCTAGACCACTTAACAGGAAAGGCAGGAAACAAGCTTAAATGTTTTTTGTTCTCTTTCCCAGATGCTCTCTTTGTACACAGCAGGAGTGGCTGAAATCAGAATATGATCTCACTGCACTCAGTTGAGTGAGCAAATGAAATGGGCCCAGAAGGAGTATCCAAACACAAATTTACAAGAGGGGCAGGCAGTTTCAAAGCCACTAAGATTAACACCAAAACAGAAACAGGGTGGGTGGGAAACTAACTGAAGAACAGAGTCAAAACTTCCACTTCAGTTAATATTCATGCAACACAATTAAATCAATTTAAATACTGTATTATTTGAAAAAAGTGCAGATAAAAGGTGCTTAAATTCTCTTATACCTCCAGTTGAATACAGCTAGATCTTTGCCGGCCAAAGCTGAGGTTTTTAAGCAGAAAATATTTCAAACTATACCACTTAAATAGGCAGTGACAGGAAATCAAAGAATGTGGCTACCCCCACACCTGCAATTACTAACAGACAATAAAATTCAAGCAAGCACTAACTGAAGAACAGAGTCAAAACTTCCACTTCAGTTAATATTCATGCAACACAATTAAATCAATTTAAATACTGTATTATTTGAAAAAAGTGCAGATAAAAGGTGCTTAAATTCTCTTATACGTCCAGTTGAATACAACTAGATCTTAGCCTGCCAAAGCTGAATCTTCTGTTCTACATTCCCTCTTTGTGATCTTATTTTTTATTATGAAATTTGCCATATCAGGATGTCTTTCCCTGTATTTCTCAACGAATATCTTTGGGGCTGCCATTTTTGCATTGATTAATTTAGCTTTCTCCTTTCCATAAATATTGCACCATATCAGATCTCTCTTTTCCATATCCATATTTATTTTTTATACCTTTCAAAAATCTCTAAGTTTTGTTCTTTATAATTTTGCACCTCCTCAGATGTTTTTTTTCCCCAAAGAGATCAACATTTCTTGCTCTATATAATGTTTTTCATAAATCTTTTGTATTAATGAACACAATTTTTTATTTGAAGCTTCTGAATTTTTTTCTTGTGAAAGTATTTTTCTTTCCTCTAATTTCTCTCATAATCTTTTTGTATGTCTTGTGTGTGTAAACTCTGGGCTTCTTGCATAATATTAACAAAACCTAATTTCTTTCTTATCCTCAGTAGCTCACTCTACCCGTGGTGGTGGTGCTGCGGTAGCATTGTCGCCTGATGCTGTCCGGTTCGATTCTCAGCTAGAGCGTCTTCTGCGTGAAGACATCCATGAATGGGCGTACCTTTGTTGAAGGTTGTGCGTCAGGGCTGGTAACTCGGCACGTAAAAATCAACTAGCAATCTAGCGGACCGGAGTTCCACTGTGGCGACCCCCTAACCGGAAAAAGCCAAAAAGACACAACAACATTCTCAGTAGTTCACTCTATTGTCTTTATGGCTCTTTTTGGCCTATCAGTTGTTGTGATTTTGTGTGGACTACTACTTCTTTCTACACCAGGGGGTACATCCTCCCCTGGCCCCATTGTAAGAATGTGTGAGTGTCTTGAGGATTCCACTGTAATTTTTTCTGGTCCTGGCACCAGTGCAGCTACCAGGACTGGACACTTTTTTATCTTGGGTCTTGTGTACTCAGCTTTTTTTTAATTGTTAACCTACTTCTGTCCATGATATATGATATATAAAATACAGTGTATATATTAGTGCTGTCTTGGTGAGATTTTGTGAAAAACAGGGTCCACCTTGGGAAGGTACTCAGCAAGACTTGAGGATGAATTCAGTTTCAGCAATGCTACTCTGCTTTGCTTGCTGGACACATCATTTTGTCATTTGGACCCTATAGAGTCAGTATAAGTGGCTCCATTGACAATGAGCTCTGCACTCACAGTTGTGTATCGCCTTTGAGGTTGCAGACATAGCTAAAGAATGCTTTATGGCTGTCCTTGGCCCGGAAGGCCAAATTTACTGCAAATTTGTCTTTTGTTAGACTTTATTTGTCCTCTGAGTTGTTTGTATACTGCAAAAGTTTTTTTTATCCTGCTGGGTGCTATACCGCCTAATTTTTGCCATGATTTGTTTTTATATATAGCCTATTGATGTTATGATTCCACCATGGATCTTGTTTTTTTTTTTTTGAGTTAGTTCTGTTCTTCCTGGTATGTACAGCTGCTTCTACACAGCTATTAACATACTTGTATATAGTTTCAGTGAACAGTTCTTCATAGGTAGCAGCTTTTTCAGGTTTTTGGGGGACATGGAATATTGCCATAGTATGACTTAATAGTAGAAAGCATTTTGAATAGTTGTTGAACATTCCAGAGTTAGGTGCAACTCCAGGGTTTATTTTTACTTCAAAGAAAACCATTTTGTGATGTGACCTTATCAGAGGAGACATTGCATGAGGGGATGTGGAGCACTCTCAATATTAATGAGGATCAGACCCAGTATATCTGCATGTCTGTTTGATGTATTGACAGTCTTGTCCAGGAATTTCTTTGCCTGTATGTTTATTGTCATACATAATTCCCAGTTAATAGTGGGGTAATTAAAGCCACCCATGAATATGGTATTGGGTTGGATGGTGTGTGTTTCCATTACATTTAAACACATGCTTGGTTTCCTTGGCCATAACAAGGAACCTATAGCTTGCAAGGAAGAGAGATGGGATTTTGTCTGTGGTGATTTGAACATGGAGAAGCTCAAGTGCATTGTCCTGTTGGACCAGCCTTAAGGTATATTTATTTTGGATGTATTTTTATGTAAATCTAAATACCTCCCTCTTTAGTCCCTGTCTGTGTAGTAGCTGGTCTAAATGTGTGGAAAGCATTATAGCCTTGCACTGCCAATGTGTTGTCTGTGGGTTTAAACCATTGTCTCAGTGACCACACAGATATTAGCATTGTGAAAAGAGCTTGAAGAATTGGAGTATTTTGGTGTAATGTTGTCCTGTCTCTCCTTCATTCTTACTGGATGGGTTTGGAACTCATCCTCTGTTTCAACTCTGCCGTATAGTAAAGCTGGAGGTCTTCCACTGGCTCGTGTCTGTATCCCTATCCCATCATGTTCTACTGAAGCTCCCCAGATCTCGTTTGCCACTTAACAGATTGGATGCTTCCATTTTGGATCTGGCTAAGTGAACAAATCTTTATTCTTTATTTGAAAAGTTCTTCTACTTTAAAGTAAATTTAGCATTTACTATTTTGTTGCAGTTAGACAAAGTTTGTTCCTGTGTTGTTGCTTCAGGCTGTCGTTTTTTTTTTGTTAGGCCTTTGTTTCCTCCCCAGCCCAGTTAAATTTCTATCACATAAGCCCATTTTAGTTGAAGGCTTTTCCTACTATTACTGTTGTTAACATTTTTTGAGGATCATATCTAGTTTACTCTTATTTAAAAAAGAAAGGGCGTCAGCCTGTTTAAGTTAGAGGGCATTTTGCTATTTATTGTTGATATCCTTGAAATCTTTAGATAGTTAATCTTATTGTTAAAACAAACGGAGTGTCAGCCCATTTATGTTAGAGGGTTGCTGCTGCCCATTTTAGTTAAAGGGCTACCTAACTTCCTTCCTCTAGTTTGTTGAAGTTTCTCCCAAAAAAAAAAGTTTGATATTTTATATATTGTATTATAGGTATTTAGTGTGTTAAGTAGTTGTTGTTGTTAATTTGCTCTTGTGTGTGGACTGTAATTTTGAACATGTCCAAGGAGCATAAGGAAACTAAGCCTTTGGGCTTCAAAAAATGTGGTAAATGCAGCCAAAAGATGTCATTAACTGATTCCCATATTGTTTGTGTCTACTGCCTGAAAGCATAACATCTTCAAGAGTCATGTTCAGTATATGTCACTCATTCAGCTCCAGAGTACTGCTAGAAAGAAGAAACAAATAAATTGTGAGAGGCTTATTGAAGTCCCCCTTCCAAGAAGGTCTAGAAGAAGGTCCGGTCACTTCAAGATCAGTGAAATCACCATCAGCAAAATCGACAAATCCACCAAGAGATGATCTCCCTCTTTAGGGCAATCGGAACCTGTAAAAAAATTTAGCAAAGTTGTATCTCTGGCTCCAACGACTACTCGACCAACAAAATCTATTTAATCGGCGACAACTGTTTTGGTGTCAGTGCAGTTCGAACTAAGGAGCCGGTCCCCAAAATTGGAGACAGTTACTCCTGTTCTAAGGTCCCCTGTTCTGCAAACTATTAGATCACCTATTCTTTCCTCTAAGTCCTCCAGGAGTCTTTCAGACGACAATGTGGATAGGGTGGTGTGTAGGCTTCTAAAGACATTGGCACTGGCCAAACTCCTCTTGTCTCCAACCCAGAGTGATTTGGAGCCAGCCAAAACTTCCATATCAACATCGATTCCTCCTCTGAGCTGACCTTGGAGCTGTAATGGCTGGAACCGGTTGTTGTGAAACCATCAGTGCCAAGAACCATCCGGGCATCCTCAGACCCAATGTCTGCTCTGACATCCTCGGTTCGATTCGAGAAGTCTAGGAATGGATGCTGTGTGGCCGGGTCCAGAGAGGGGAGGCGGATTGGACATTTGTCTTGGGGCTTTGGCACAGATGAGCTTGGCTCCTACATGAGCTTAAGAGCCAACCACCTTGGTTCTGGGGATCTTTTTCGGCTCTTCAGCACCAGAGATATCTTTGGATCAAAGGAGGGAGGCTTTAGAGCAGATGAGGAGAGTGCTGTCTCCTCAGACAGCTTCACTCAGGGAGTTCAGACATTCTTCCCCCTTTGGCACCGGTGTCCATCACTGCACCACACCATCTACAGACTAGTGGAGACCCTAGGCCTCAGGGTACCCCATCGGGTGAACCCCTCTCTTCCAAAACCTCTCCAGAATACCCTTTTGAAGAGGTCCCTTGTAACAGACTCTGCAAGAGGAAGCATTTTGACTCCCCAGAGGAGTCAGTCACCTGTGACCAGACCTTGAGTCAGAAAGGTCCCCATGGTTGCCCTCTGAGGATGTCTTCTTTGCAGACATCCTAGAAATACTTAAGCAAAGAGGTGTCTTAAAACCCATAAACCCTTCTGATGAGGAGTCTGTTTACCTGAAGGCCTTTGAGTCTCACCCTTCAGCCACTTGGGTGTCTCTGCCTTTTGATGAACTTATGGATCTAGTTAATAGAAAGGCATGGGAGTCTACAGACTCAGTGAAACCTGTCCCTTGGAGGCCAAATTAGTTCATCACAACCCCTTCTGATAAATAATTCCTGACTAAGGGTGTCCCTGTAGATGCTGTGGTGGTGGCAGCAGCCACCAAAAATGAACTTTCTGAAACATCCTCATCTGTCTGTCTGCCAAACAAGGAGTCTTATACAATGGACAGATATAGGAAGCGCATGTTTTCTTCAGTGACATTTGCACACAGATCGCTGAATTATCTGATGCATTTTACTAGGCTACAAAGAGATATCCATGTGGAGCTAGGAGATACTCTCCAAGGTGCAGTAGCTGCAGGGGTATGACACAAGGTTTCCTCTCAACTCTCCACCTTAAATTCTGTGGTCAACTCCTCCATGAGGCTCATATCTTATGCAGCAGGTGGAGTGAGCAGAGCAGCGGGTTCAGGAATTTCCCTAAGGAGACATTCCTGGATGCGCTTGTATGACTTTGTGGAACCCTTTAAATCTTCCTTTACTAACACCCCTTTCGATGGCTTGACATTGTTCGGGCCAAAAGTTAAGGGGACACTAACCAGGTGTGAGCAAGAAGTGAAAACTATCTATGCCAAGGGAGTCCATTTTCCATACCTTCTAGACCTTATCCAAAAGGCCAGAATGGAGGAAAGATGTGTAAATCCCAGACACATTGTATTCTATGATGGGCCTGATGAGGGATGAATAAAGGAGCACGATTACCTCTCTTGATCTAGATGTGAAACCCTTCGTGATGAGGTGGGCTATGTAGAAGGTCTTTCTAACCACTTTGGCAATGTGGTTTTCAAAGGAGAGATTGCTATCAACTTGGGTCCCCAGGTCCCTAATAACTTTCTCTGTACTTAATGGATTTCCGCCTATGTGGTAATTTGTGGGCACATTGTTTTTGCCAAAGGGTATGACTATACATTTTTTAGCATTTAGCTTTAAACCATGGCACTGGCACCAGTTATCTGTCTCTGTGAGACCTTTTTGAAGGATGTTTGTGTCATCTGGAGAGTTGATTATGGCGCCCAGTTTGCAGTCGTCTGTGAACTTGGTGAGCCATAGTCCTCCCACATTTGCCTGTACCTCGGAAAAGTATATACCGAACACGAGTGGTCCCAGGACAGAACCCTGTGTGACACCACTTGTGACCGGTTTCGAGTCTGACATGGCTCCAGCAACTCTCACTCTGTGAGTTCTGTCTTTGAGTCAGTTTGCGACCCATCTTGTGACATAGGGGTTTATATTTAAGCTGGATAGCTTATCTATGATGCCCGAGTGGGGTATTGTGTCAAATGCCTTTGCAAGGTCCAGATAGGCTGTGTGGACTACCTTCCCTTCATCTATGGCTCTGGTGACTGTTTTGAAGAAGTCAACCAGGTTCAAAAGGCAGGATCTGCCCTTGACAAAGCCAAACTGGGTAGGATCTAGTGTCTGTAGGTCCCCAATGTCTTTGTTTATGAGCTCCATGATGATCCTGTCCATAGCCTTGCAGACTAAGCTAGTCAGGCTTATGTGGCCATAGTTTCTAGGGTCCGTAGAGGCTCCACCTTTGTGGAGTGGGACCACTGTTGCTGTATGCCATTCTGTGGGCACATATCCTGTAGTGAGGCTGAGATTGTATAGCTGTTTTATTTGAGGGATTAGTTCCTCTTGGAGTTCATGTAGGATGAAACCTGGGACGCCATCTGGTCCCATGGAAGCAGTGTTTTTTGCTTTGGAGAGAGCAGCCTTCACCTGAGCATCAGAGATGTTTGGGAGGCAGCCCTCTGCTGGAATAGATACTTGCTCTTTTGGGGGGGGTGGAGAAGTTTGCACTGAACCTGTCTGCCAGGATATTGGCGATGTCTGTGGATTCAGTGTATTTTTTGTCGTTTAGAATGAACTCAGAACAAGTCTGGGAGTTGCATCCCAGGTTTCTAACATAACTGAAAAAAGCCTTATGATTGTCTTTGGTGTCCTGTGCAATTTTTCTCTCGAAGCTGGCCTTGGATGATTTTATGAGGGATCATAAATTTTTGCTAGTACTGATCAGAGATGCCTTCCCTATTATAGATTTTGCTCTATCATGTAGTAACTTCCTCCTTCTGTTGTACAGTTTATTTATGGAAGGGGTCCACCAGACTGGCCGCCTGCCTTTGGATGATTGGGTCTTGGTTTTGTTTGGGATAGCATGATCTATGCATTCCTGGAGATGTTCATAGAATGCGTTTATATAGGATTCTGCAGTTTGGGCCATAGTTTCCACTGGCCCTGGGGCCTTGAAGGATTCCACTTCAGTTCTGAGAAGTAAGAAGTTCGCTTTTGAGAAGTTAAAACTTCCATTTTCCATAGTGTTACACAGTGAAAGACTCTGTCCTATATTTGAATGAACCCAATAGCCACTGCAAATGCTGAATTGTATGAGTTCAAAATAATGTGCTGTAAGTATGTGAAAATAGTTATTTTATTTACTGTGCCATGAGCTTCCTAGATGAACTGAGTAAATGTTCGGTATTTTGCTTGTATGTTCCACATTGTTAGAGGTATGTGGTGTCCCATATTATGGGATACAAACAGTGAAAGAAAGGAAATGGCAGGCAGATGCAGTTCTCATTAAAGTGACCAGTGCTTTGGCTTGGAGGAAGGTGTGAACCAAGCGTAGTGTATCAGTGATTTAAGTTGAAGTCCATTGCTGTAACTGGGTGTGCTTTCACTTTTAATAGCAGAAAACAAGATTGATTTATGGGCAGTGGAAACAATATACATTATCTACAGCACAAATACATTTTGCATTTCTTTATTTTTATTAAATTTCTGTGGCCGTTAACATTGGGGTAGGATGATGGCTTCCATTTTCTTCTCAAGTAGAAATTAAAACTGTAGAGAATGTGGGTATAATTTTTAATGTCAAGTAATATATAAAAGCTGAAGGCAGTTACATGATCACTTTGGCATGATTATTGATATTGCTTTTTAGAGTGGTAACAATGTATGTCAAACAGCAATATAGTATGTCAGAAGTAACTAAATGATTTGCAATGAAATTTCAAAGAGAGACAAATGTATAGCTCCATGATGGAGAACCTATGACACACTTGTCAAAGATGACACGCCACGATGTTTTGGATGACGTGTCAGCGATCATCATCTCCCGAGTTACCAAAGATACTGCTTTTGCATTCATTGCTCATGTGAAGTGCATTGAATTAACTTGGGTTTGGTGTGTCAAAACCTCCTGGCACAAAAGGTTTGCCATCACTGGATAGCCTTTCAGTGAATGTCCCCTGGGGCTTTCGTTTGTGTGCCTTTGCTGCAAGGTTTGACATTTTACATTACATTTGGTTTTCATTGGGGTGCTATGGTGAAGTTTGGTTCAGTACTCTCAATACAAGAATGGTCTGAATAATAATTCACTGTTTGTCATTTCATCAGATGCAAAAATTTCTTCTGAATAACATTTTTTTTAGTCACTGAGTGTATGACCCCTCCCACCCTCAATTAGAGTCATGGGTAGTAAACTACATTACAAGAAGGTACGTGTGTGTGTGTGTGTGTGTGTGTGTGTGTGTGTGTGTGTGTGTGTGTGTGTGTGTGTGTGTGTGTGTGTGTGTGTATGTGTGTCTTACAGCTTGAGCAACCAGCTAAATGCATTTTGTATCTGAGGGTCTTGATATATTTTTTGGAGAAATTTGATATAATAATTGGTCCATATATATATATGAGAATCATTTTATTTAGGTGTTCTTATGACATGAGGAACAAAATGCTCTTTTCTATTTAAAATTCGTATTGTCTGTCATTTTCAATTGCAATATCCAAACAGGCATATTTGTGTACTCTGCAGGGCATGCACAATTTTGAGATTCATAGATTGTTACTAGGCTGATAACAAGAGGGGCATTTCTAGGACTACCCAAGTTTTCCCAAAAGAATAACAGTGTCCCATATCAGACTAGGACATTGAGAGCCAGGCATTTATAAGATACCTCTGTCCATAAGGGACATGAGTGCCAATACCAGTGTAAATTTCCTATTCCCCATTCACTGGTCTTTGTTGCACTTAAACTAGGTAATAGATGAACTCAGCTTCACATGGATGGGAAGCCTTTTCCATTACAGGGTCAGTCTGTGGGACACATCTCTGTCTTTCCAGCATGTTCTGTTTAAGTCACATTCAAAATTCAGGTCCCTAGACCCTCTATTTCTGGTACTCTTTTATTTACAAATATGTAGGAGGTTCAAATATGTAGGAGGTTGCCATGGATTCAAAGGACAATCATAAGGCCTTTTTCAGCTATGTTAGAAACCTGGGTGGAAACTCCCAGATATGCTCAGAATTAGTCCAAAATGATACAAAAATCACTGAACCCACAGACATTGCCAACATACTGGCAGACAGGTTCAGTGCAAACTTCACCCCCCTCTCCCCTCCTAAAGGAGAGATAACTATCCCAGCAGAGTGTAGCCTCCCAGACATCTCAAATGCGCAGGTGAAAGCTGCTCTCTCTAAAGCTAAAAACACAGCATCAATGGGACCAGATGGTGTCCCTGGCTGTGTGCTACATGAGCTAAATGAGGAATTAAACCCGCACATAAGGCAGCTGTTTAATCTCAGCCTTACCACAGGATACGTGTCCAAGGAGTGGCGTACGGCAACTGTGGTCCCACTCCACAAAGGCGGTGCTTCTACGGACCCTGGTAATTACTGCCCCATAAGCTTAACAAGTCTAGTCTGCAAAGCTATGGAGAGGATCATAATGGAGCTCATAAACAAAGATATAGGGGACTTGCAGACATTGGACCCGACCCAGTTTGGCTTCGTCAAGGGAAGATCATGCCTTTTGAACTTGGTCGACTTCTTCGAAACAGTCACCAAGGCCATTGATGAGGGAAAGGCAGTCCATACAGCCTACCTTGACCTTGCAAAGGCTTTCGACACAATACCCCACTCGGGTATTGTAGAAAAACTTACCAGCTTAAATGTAAACCCATATGTCACAAGATGGGTTGCAAACTGGCTTAAGGACAGAACCCACAGGGTTAGAGTTGCTGGCGCTATGTCAGACTGCAAGCCGGTCACAAGTGGTGTCCCACAGGGCTCGGTCCTTGGCCCCCTATTGTTCGGCATCTACTTCTCAGAAGTACAGGCCAACATGGGAGGACTTTGGCTGACAAAGTTTGCAGACGACTGCAAACTGGGCCATAGTGGAAAGTGCATCGGACACGGATATCCTTCAGAAGGGACTCACGGAAACAGATAGCTGGTGCCAGAGCCATGGCCTGAAGTTAAAGGCCAAAAAATGTATAGTCATACCCTTCGGGAAAAACAAGTTAACCCCAAGCTACCATATAGGTGGCAATCCACTAAGCACAGAAGAGGTTATCAGGGACCTGGGGACCCAGGTTGACAGTGGCCTTTCTTTTGACACTCACGTTGCTAAAGTGGTTAGAAAGACCTTCTACATTGCCCACCTGATCATGAAGGGATTCACATCCAGATCTAGTGAGGTCATTGTTCCCCTGTACTCTTCACTTATCAGACCAATGATCGAGTACAATGCCCCATTCGGGATGTATCTCACCCGACATCTGCAGCAATTGGAGAGACCCCAAAAGTTCCTCACCAAAAGGATAAAGGGACTCCAAAATCTGTCATATGCTGCCAGATTGAAGAAACTCCAGCTCTATTCAGTCACATACCGTCTGCTCAGAGGTGACATGTGCCTGACATACAAGGCCATGTCCAACCCGGAATTAATGGACATGCTCCACCTCAAAAAATCCAAATCCACCAAAACCACTAGAACAAGCGACTTAAACCTTAGCACGGATATAAATAGGACATGCTGGAGGGATAGATTTATCACTCAGAGACTCCCTATGCTGTGGAATAAAATCCCGGTCCATGTGAGGCAGAGCACCTCGCTGGCTCTGTTCAAGAGAAATCTTGACCTGTGGATGGAAGATCATAGATTTACCCCGGGAATCATCTTTGTGTCACTGCTGGACAGAGGCACAACAAACTAATGGGCACAGTATTTTTTCATATAAGGGGTGGCATAAGCCAAAAAAATTTGGGCTAGGCTTATAAATGCCTTAGGGCAGATAGCCTAGTATAAACCTATGAACCTATGAACCTATAAGTGTGTGGTTTGTGGATGCCTTGTAAGTCAAGCGTAGATCACCCCTCAGCAATCTATAAGAGACAGAGTAGAGGGAAAAGGGAGAGGGCTTTAAGGTGTGGTGCATAAGGTAGGTTTGTTATGCCTTGCATTCTTTTTGTAAGGAACCTCTGCGGTAACTCTAGATGCTGCATATTCCTGGCCGGGTACCTACCAGAGGGAGCACTGTACTCTACGATTGGTCAGATAAGGGTAGAGTACAGTGGGATAATAAACACTTTGACTTGAGATGCCATGCCCTTACTTAAAAGTTGCCCAACATAAAAGGATTTCCTCACCACTGTGGCCACATGCTGGTCAAAGGTAAGGCTACTGTCTATGTGCGTACCCAGATCCCTGACCATTGAGACAACTCTTAGGGGTGTACTATCAACATGGTAATTAGCCAGGGTGGTTGACTTCCCAATGGGTGCAATTATGCATTTCTTAGCACTGATTTTAAGACCATGACTTTGGCATCATTTGTTAGTCAGAGATTGACCTTCTTGAGGAATGCTAGTGTCTGCAGGGGTGCAACCTGCAATCATTTGCAAACTTAATCAGCCATAAAAAAATCATTATTTGCTTCCATTTCAGAGAAATAGATGCAAAAAAGGAGCAGACTCAGTACAGAGTCCTGGAGGAATCCACTAGTGACCAGCCACTTGGTGGAGGTAGCCTCACCTGTTTTGAACTCCTGGGTCCTATCAGTGAGATTAATTTGTCTACTTTCTGTAAAGGTATTAAGCTGTACAAAATAATATAAAAAGTGAGGTTGTCAGAGGGTCTTATTCTGAAATATCAGTGCAAGGATATTTTTGATTGAAGCTATGGTGGAATTTAGGTTAGAATGCCCTTTGAAAATTGAGTAAGTACTGTCAAGTTTTAGAGTGTTGCAAAGTAGTTTACATAATTCATAATAGGCTGTACTCAGACCTGTCAGCTCATTTACAAACAATATTGTTCCTGTTCTTCACTCTATGACATTGTCTAATAAAATATAAAAAAAATTATTTAGCTTTGTCTCAACAGTGTGCTGTAATTCTCTATGTGATGCTTTCATTGTTTTTGGTCCCCCAGACCTCATGGTACCGGCCCAGCCCCCAGTGCTCCAATTCTATGTTGAGTCTACCAGCCATCCTCCTGTCCCTAGAGTATTCTGGCATTTTGTGGATAGATGAAATGTAAGCAAACCCTTCGCCTGAACAGCAAGTGCAAAACCCAAAGTTCATGAAAACATCAAATAAATGGCCGGCACTTCATGGAGAGAGGAAAAATACCTATATTAAATGTCATAAGACAGACTGGTTTTGGCATAAAACAGGCCTTTATCAATGTAAAAATAAAACAGAAGCAACTCTCTTGTAAACCATTAAGGCACCTAAAGAACCAATAGGAAGAAACATAACTAATTCTTTAGATCAGACAATCACCTAAAGATACAAGAATATATCATCACAATTGAACAGCCCTGTTAGCACCAAAAATAGTAAAAATATAAATAAAAACAATAATAAATATAGACAAAAATGAGGCATTAATCAGTGCAAGTTATTTAAACCTGGTGGAAATAATCCACCAAGTCTAATTATCCAAGCTTTTTCCTTTTTATTTAATAGTTATGCCATCTGGTTTTAATACATTTCTGTCCACTTACTATGTCAATAATAATAAACCTAAAGCTGGCTTGATTATGAACCAGAGTGTGTTTATAAAGAGCATTAGTAAGAACTTTATTTCTCGTATTACTGAACTGTTCCGAAATGCATAATTTCATAGGCCTAGATGTTTGTCCAATATAGAATGCATAGCAATTACAGACTGCCAAATAGATGACCCACTCACTATTGCAGTTGGTCATAACCTTAATTTCAAAAACTTTCAATGTGTTCTTACTACTAAATTCCTTGGTTTTAACCACATGTTTACACAAACTGCAGTGTCAAGGGAAGCACCCCATCAATGTTGTGCCATCAAGTGTACGTTGGATTTTGATATTAAACCTTGGGGTGTCACTTATAAAAACTAAAGTGTCCCCCTAGGGTAATCCCCTTACAGAACGAAAAGGCACATCTATCATTCAATATTTGTCCAAGATGTTCATCCGCTAACAAAATGTCTTAATGCCTCTGTATGAGATTAACAAAATGGTGGGTATTTCTGCCAAACGTAGTTATGAACCTAACATTGTTGTCAGTCTTGGGACCATGGTGTTGGTAAATCAACAAATTCCATCTGGGTATCTTATCAAACTCATCCTTAGCTTGTACTAGATGAGTTCGAGAGTACCCCCGTTCTATGACCCTGGCCATAAGGTCAACATTATAGTGTATAAGATCTTCTTCCTTTGAACATATTCATCTAATGTGCATGTATTGTGATTTAGGGATATTTCTGATAATATGTCTTGGATGACAGCTGGATGCATGTAATAAAAAATTGGAGTGGAAAGGTTTTATATATACTGAACTCATGAGGGTACCATCCTCCTGCTTGCTCACTAAAACATCAAGGATGGAAATAGACTTCCTATCAAAATTAAGTGTAAAATGGATCCCCCATTTGTTCTCATTCAAATATTGAACAAATTCCTCCAAATATAGAATGTCAGATTTCCAAATCATCCAGCAGTCATCCAAGAACCGCCTCCAAATGTCAATTTCTTCAATATAGATATTATGAACCCTGTCATAAGTCATGATGTGTTCAAAATACCCCATGAAAAGGTCAGCATAGATGAGGGCAAAAGAGGCCCCCATAGCTGTATCCTTCATTTGTAAGTAAAAATCACCATTGAAGTAAAAAACATTTTTAGCCAATACATGCTCTGTTAGACATAATAAGAAGGTCACAAAACGAAATCCAAAAACTTTAAAACTGAAAGAACTTGTTAAGCAAAACACCTTCACAGACCACAATGAGACCAAATGATTATTAGCGCTTTCATTCACCTTTATTTCGTGAACTTCTTCAGAAAAAGAAAGGCTTCCCAAACCCCTCTTTTTATACATAAAATCCAGGAGATGATGTCATCTAATAAATAATTTGACTTTAAAATCGTTCAACCTTAATAAAAAACACATCTAATTGAACTATTTTGTATGTGTATGAAAAATGTATTTAACTCCATATGTGAATAATAAATACACACATAATACAAAAAATAATAATAAAAAAATTAATTGTAAATATATGTATACACTTATAACAATGAGAGCTGTATACTAATGAATAAACTGTGTTCTGACATATTTTTTGTTGTTATTTATGATTAGTTTATTAATTCTCTTTTGTATGCTTGTATGTGTGTATGCTTATCTGAAGTTTCTTTATACAGAAATGTATTTAATATGTAATTGAATATAAAAAAAATGTGTATGTTACACTAGTATATTTAACATACACATTTTTTTATATTCAATTACATAGTAAATACATTTCTGTATAAAGAAACTTCAGATAAGCATACACACATAAAAGCATACAAAAGAGAATTAATAAACTAATCATAAATAACAACAAAAAATATGTCAGAACACAGTTTATTCATTAGTATACAGCTCTCATTGTTATAAGTGTATACATACATTTACAATTAATTTTTTTATTATTATTTTTTGTATTATGTGGGTATTTATTATTCACATATGGAGTTATATATATTTTTCATACACATACATAATAGTTCAATTAGATGTGTTTTTTATTAAGGTTGAACGATTTTAAAGTCAAATTATTTATTAGATGACATCATTTCCTGGATTTTATGTATAAAAAGAGGGGTTTGGGAAGCCTTTCTTTTTCTGAAGAAGTTCACGAAATAAAGGTGAATGAAAGCGCTAATAATCATTTGGTCTCGTTGTGGTCTGTGAAGGTGTTTTGCTTAACATAATAAGAAGGTATTGAACCCAGGAGTATACATAGCTAGCTCATTCACCCAGAATTCCAAGGCCATCAAACCCGCCCAATGAGGGATGCTGGTATATAAAGAAGTTACATCCAAGGTACAAAGCAGCAAGCCCTCATCCAATTGTGAATCAGAGATAATATTAAAAAATTCTGTAGTATCTTTAATTCTAGCTCTCACAGCTAGTAATAAAGGTTTAAGATATTTAGTAAGATATACAGACATGGGCTCAGTCAATGAACCTCTACCTGAAACAATTGGATGGCCCAGTGGATTGTTAAACTTTTTATGTAACTTGGGGAGTAAATACAAAAATTTTGGGACTGGCGTTTTGACCTTGAGATGAAAACAGGTTTTATCGTTGATAATACCCTCATCTACAGCCATATCAAGAAAATTATCAATTTCAACTTTAAACCATGGGGTAGGATCAATGGGCATAGTCATATAAAATCTCCCATCGTGAAGTTGTCTAAAAGCCTCCGCCTCATATTTGGACCAATCCATAACTACTATGGAACCACCTTTATCTACCTGAATAATCAGCAATTCTTTGTTATTTTGCAAATATTTTCATGTTGTCATTTACTGCAGATTTAAATTATTAGTAATATAACATCCTGTAAATCACCACTAAAATGAAGCTCTTTGAGTACACATTTTTGAAAGATTTCAATGTGTTTGTTCATAGGTGGCATAAAAGTCGATGGATGAAACTTGAAACTTTGGCCCCTTGTTCCCGTCTGTATCCCTGAAAAATAATTTCAGGTTAAGCACCCTGCAAAAAGACATTAAATCTTCTACGAAATTATTTTCAGAAACCAAAAAACTAGGAATAAAATTAAGGCCTTTATTCAATGCTCCATATTCAAGTTCAGATATTACAACCAATGAAATATTTATGACATTGTTTGTACTGAGTTGGGTTCCAAAAGTTGTAACATGGTCTGTAATGTTATTGACATTCTATATTTGGAGGAATTTGTTCAATATTTGAATGAAAACAAATGGGGGAGCCATTTTATTTTATTTATTATTTATTTATTTATTGACATTTGTTAACCGGGTTTATCCCACTGGGCTTGTGGCCCATTTTCAGTGGAGAGCCAAGGAGAAAAGCTCCAGTAATACATTTTAAAACAAGTACAATTTTAAACAATAGTGATATAATAGCAGATCTAGCAAAACGATTCACATATATGTTGGGTTACATGCATAAAGTTAAAGTTGCAAAAAAAAGAAGCTAAGCAGCAATTTTACATTGATATAGTTCAATAGGTCAACAATAAACATTTTTTGTTTGTATAAAATTGTGCAAATGCATAGTAGACACATTGGAGAGAGAGGTGTAACGAGGTACTAAGTATGGTCCTTTTGAGGGTACATAAAGGGAAGGATAGTAGTAGTAGAGGATGAGAGACAGTATTGAAGGCTTTGGAGAGATCTAGGAAGAGACAGGAAATGAGTTTATTGTTGTCTAGGGCCTCTGCAATGATATGAGTGAAGGAGAGGAGGGCAGTGGTGGTGCTGTGGTGAGGACGAAATCCATGTTGGGTAGGGGTAAGTAAGTGGTGTGTGAGGAGGTGATTGAGATGCTGTGAGTGAATACATTTTTCTAATATCTTGGAGAGGGGGGACAGAATGGCAATGGGTCGGTAGTTTGAGGGGTCAGTGGAGTTTCCACCTTTATGAAGAGGGATAGTGAAGAAAGATTTCTAAAGGGTGGGGACAGTTGATTCCAGAATAGATCAATTAATTAGTATAGCTACAGGATAGGCAATTGAGTCAGCAGCAAGTTTGAGGAATGTAGGAGATTGTCAGTGGAAGGAGAGCAAGGTTTTATCTTGAGTAGTAGAGATTTGATGTAAGTAATGGGAACTGGCTCGAAAGAAAACAAAGTTATGTTAGTGGGACTTGGAGAGGTGGGTGTCAAAGTAGAGTTTGGCTTAGAGGTTACCAGATTTTGGATGGAAGAGATAGTGTTTATTCTGGAGGGTAGCTGTTTCCAGAGAGGAAGAGTTAGGGTATGGGGAGGGATTAGAGGGCTTTCCAGGATAGAGGATGTTGTTGAGAGTTGATCAAAATTTTTGAGGATTGGATTTATTGTTAAGCTGAGCAGAGCTATAGTATAACTTTTTGTCATTAGTTGTATGTTTTTTTGCAAGGTTCCTCAGTTGTCTGTATTTCTGAAGAAAAGGTGGTTGTTTAGTTTTAGTCCAGGTTTTCCAAGCATGATCTCTTTGTTTCATAAGGGACCTAGTCTCTTTGGAGAGACAGGGAGCATGGTTTGATTTTACTCTGATCTTCCTAGAGGGTGCTAAGGAGTTTTACACTTAATTTTGATAGGAAGTCTATTCCTTCCTTGATGTTTTAGTGAGCAAGCAGGAGGATGGTACCCTCATGAATTTGGTATATAGAAAACCTTTCCACTCCAATTCTTTATTACATGCATTCAGCTGTCATCCAAGACATATCATCAGAAATATCCCTAAATCACAATACATGCACATTAGGTGAATATGTTCAAAGGAAGAAGATCTTATACACTATAATGTTGACCTTATGGCCAGGTTCATAGAATGGGGATACTCCCTAATTCATCTATTACAAGTTAAGGATGAGGTTGATAAGATAGCCAGATGAAATTTGTTGATTTACCAACACCATGGCCCCAAGACAGACAACAAGGTTTGGTTCATAACTACTTTTGGCAGAAATACTATAATGTTGACCTTACGGCCAGGTTCATAGAATGGGGATACTCCCTAATTCATCTATTACAAGCTAAGGATGAGGTTGATAAGATACCCAGATGAAATTTGTTGATTTGCCAACACCATGGCCCCAAGACTGACAACAAGGTTTGGTTCATAACTACTTTTGGCAGAAATATCCACAGTTTTGTTAATCTCATACAGAGGCATCGGGACATTTTGTTAGCAGATGAACATCTTGGACAAATATTGGATGATAGATGTGCCTTTTCTTTCCATAAAGGAATTACCCTAGGTGGTACTTTAGTTTTTATAAGTGACACCCCCGGTCTAATTCAAAATTCAACATATACTTGATGGCACAACATTGATGGGGTGCTTCCCTTGTGGACACTGCAGTTTGTGTAAACGTGGTTAAAACCAAGGAATTTAGTAGGAAGAACACATCGAAGGTTTTTGAAGTTTATGTTATGACCAACTGCAGTAGTGACTGGGTCATCTATTTGGTGGTCTCTAATTGCTCTGTATTCTATACTGGACAAACATCTAGACCTATGAAATTACGCATTTCAGAACATTTCAGTAATATGAGAAATAAAGTCCTTACAAATGCTCTTTATAAACACACTCTAGTTTATAATCAAGCCAGCTTTAGGTTTATTATTATTGACAGAGTGGGTCAATAATAATAATAATGTAGCTGGGTAACTACAGCAGAGCTAGTAAGGGAGACGGCTAGAAAAGTGCTTGGTATGACATCTGGACAGAGGAAGGACAACAAGAAGACATGGTGGTGGAATGAGGAAGTACAGGAGAGTATACAGAGAAAGAGGTTGGCAAAGAAGAAGTGGGATTGTCAGAGAGGTGAAGAAAGTAGACAGGAGTATAAGGAGATGAGGTGCATGGCAAAGAGAGAGGTGGCGAAGGCTAAGGATAAGGCATATGAAGAGTTATATGAAAGGTTGGACACTAAGGAGGGAGAAAAGGACCTGTATCGATTGGCTAGACAGAGGGACCGAGCTAGGAAAGATGTGCAACAGGTAAAGATGATAAAGGATAATGAGGGAAACATACTCACAAGTGAGGAGAGTGTGTTAAGGAGATGGAAAGAGTACTTCGAGGGGTTGATGAATGAAGAGAATGAGAGGGAGAGAAGGTTGGATGATGTGGGGATAGCGAATCATGAAGTACAATGGATTAACAAGGAGGAAGTAAGGATAGCTATGAAGAAGATGAAGAATGGAAAGGCTGTTGGTCCAGATGACATACCTGTGGAAGCATGGAGGTGTTTAGGTGAAATGGCAGTGAAGTTTTTAACCAGATTGTTTAACGAAATTTTGGAAAGTGAGAGGATGCTTGAGGAATGGAGAAAAAGTGTTTTGGTACCGATTTTTAATAATAAGGGTGATGTGCAGAGATGTAGTAACTACAGAGGGATTAAATTGATCATTCACAGCATGAAGTTATGGAAAGAGTAGTGGAAGCTAGGTTAAGAAGGGACGTGATGATTAGTGATCAGCAGTATAATTTTATGCGTGGAAAGAGCACTACAGATGAGATGTTTCTTTTGAGAGTGTTGATGGAGAAGTACAGAGAAGGTCAGAAGGAGTTGCATTGTGTTTTTGTAGATTTAGAGAAAGCATATGACAGGTTGCCTATAGAGGAGCTGTGGTATTGTATGAGGAAGTCGGGAGTGTCAGAGAAGTATGTAAGAGTGGTACAGGATATGTATGAGGGTAGTGTGACAGTGGTGAGGCCTGCGGTGGGAGTGACAGATGCGTTTAAGGTGGAGGTGGAGTTACATCAAGGATCAGCTCTGAGCCCTTTTCTTATTTGCAATGGTGATGGACAGGTTGACAGATGAGATTAGACTGGAGTCCTCGTGGACTACGATGTTTGCAGATGACATTGTGATTTGTAGTGAGATTAGGGAACATGTGGAGGAGACCCTGGAGAGATGGAGATATGCCCTAGAAAGAAGAGGAATGAAGGTCAGCAGGACTAAGACAGAATATATGTGTGTGAATGAGAGGGAGGATAGAGGAATGGTGAGGATGCAAGGCGTAGAGGTGACGAAAGTGGATGTGTTTAAATACTTGGGATCAATAGTTCAGAGTAACAGTGAGTGTGGAAGAGAGGTGAAGAAGAGAGTACAGGCAGGATGGAGTGGGTGGAGAAGAGTGTCAGGAGGGATTTGTGACAGACGAGTACCAGTAAGAGTGAAAGGGAAGGTCTACAAGGGGGTAGTGAGACCAGCTATGTTATATGGGTTGGAGACAGTGGCATTGACAAAGAGGCAGGAGTTTGAGCTGAATGTGGCAGAGTTAAAGATGTTAAGATTTGCACTGGGTGTGACAAGGGTGGACAGGATTAGGAATAAGTATATTAGAGGGTCAGCCCAGGTTGAAAGGTTTGGAGACAAAGCCAGAGAGGCAAGATTAAGTTGGTTTGGACATGTGTTGAGGAGGGATGCTGAGTATATTGGGAAAAAGATGCTAAGGATGAAGCTACCAGGTAACAGGAAAAGAGGAAGGCCTAAGATAAGGTTTATGGATGTGGTGAGAGAGGACATGCAGGTGGGTGGTGTGACAGAGCAAGATGCAGAGGACAGGAAGAAATGGAAACAGATGATCCGCTGTGGCGACTCCTAATGGGAACAGCCGAAAGAAGAAGAAGAAGATTATTGACAGAGTGGGTGGACAGAAATGTATTAAAACCAGATGGCATGAGCTATTAAATGGAAAGGAAAAAGCCTGGATAATTAGACTTGCTGGATTATTTCCACCAGGTTTAGATGAACATTTATAGCTGATGAAGCAGAGAGGACTCTGCGAAAGCGCTCACATTTTTTTCTAAATAAAAAGTTACATGACGTGTGTATCCAGTGAGTTTTATTTTACTTAACATTTATAACTTGCACTGATTGATGCATCATTTTTGTCTGTATTTATTATTGTTTTCATTTATATTTTTACTATTTTTGGTGCTAACAGGGCTGTTCAATTGTGATGATATATTCTTGTATCTTTCGGTGACTGTCTGATCTAATGAATTATTTATGTTTCTTCCTATTGGTTCTTTAGGTGCCTTAATGGTTTAAAAGAGAGTTGCTTCTGTTTTATTTTTACATTGATAAAGAGTCCTGTTTTAGGCCGAAACTGGTCTGTCATTTAACCTTTAATATAGGTATTTTTGCTCTCTCCATGAAGTGCGAGCCATTTATTTGATTTTGTGGATACAGTCATGGATCCTAAAGGTACCATGAGACCTCTGCCATCTGTGCTTCTTTCCTAGGGAGTTTCTTATTATATGCCCTACCTGCTTTCCCTTTCCCTATCCCCATGCTCATTGACTATATTTGAGGACAACTCTCCTGTATTGACCAAACTTCACCTTATGAAGCATCCCTCCCAGGATGGGCATTCTTATCCCTCCCTGCTGCTCTCTGTCACCCAAGCCAGTAATCAAACACAGGTGAGCTGAGCCATGGTTAGGGCTATATCCCTTTATGCCACTTGAGCTGTGCAGCTGGGCTGTAGTTAAGGATTTATCTGTCTGCACCACTTCAGTGGCAATTTTCATTTTTAGGTTGATCTATTTAGATCATTATTTGGTGGATGATTTTCAGCAGGAAACATTTAGTTGAGATTATACTTTTCATGAGTAAAAGCTCATTACATCTTATAAATTCTGCTACAACTGTTGGGCCACTATGAAGGATTGTGGATACCACTGTTGGGGAAGGGAGTTATCCCTGTATTTTCCCTGTTAGAGTTAGCATGAATGTACTCTCTTGAAAATTTCTGACAGTTGCAAAGACTATAAACACAACAGTTACACAGATGTAGAAGCTGGGTGGTTACCACACACACATACTCACATTGGCGTAAAATACTGCAACAGAGACAACTGTTCCATAAAGTAATGAATCTTTACTGAAGAGAAAAAAATATTGGTGAAGATTCTGTATACATTGAAGCAATAGAACTACACAAAGGGCTATTTCTATTAGTCCACAAAAAAAAGTCTCTCAAACCAGTTTTGTCACAATCTAAAGGTGCTATTCATCATCTTTCTTCTTTTTTGACTTCCTAATCGAAGACATCTAAGCTTCCTTGGAGTATTCTGGAAGGTCTTAATTTTTGTAGCACACTCCTACAAACCACAATTCCATGCCCAAACTCCCACATCATTAAGATACCAGCTTATCTAACAGGCCCAAAGCCCACCTGTAATAGAATAAATGCTCATTAACTCAACTTTTCTATTTACTACAAAAATATATCGGTCTGTTTTAAAGAAGCATTATTATTTAGACTATGTACAAAATGCTTTATTTACATCAATGGTATTTACATTTATGTCTGTTCAATTTAGTGACAGTTTGACATATCATATGGTAAGAACTTCCACACTATGTAATATTCACATGCATAGATATATACTATTGATTTTGATTAAACTGGACCCAGAAGTAACTGAAAATGAAACCTACAAGCTGAGCAAAATCTGCTGTACCCAAATTTGTGTAGTATATGTTGTAGAAATACATGGTCTCACCAGCAGAAAATGTTAATGTACAGATTTCACCATTACTCATACAGAAAGTCGAAACATATTTCAAACTATATACATTCAAAACGGTGTAGTTACTGCAGCTGAGCATTAAATGTCCACTGCTATTTTCAACAAACACACAAGATCCTTGCATCCATCCGAGCTAACACCTTTTTGGCAAATGGGACCTCAGTTTAACATATCATCTGAAGGGTGGCAGATTCAGGAGTTTATAGCTTTATTGTGGTATAGTGCAGCACCATTAATGGGAAATCAAGCCAACTACCTTGGGTAATTCTCGGCTGGAGTGTAGAGAGTGCCTTCTGCGTGGAGTCTGCATGTCCTCCCCATGGGTCGAGTGGTGTTCCAAAAGACATGCTTGAATGGGCATGCCTTCGTTGAAGGTTGAGTGCCGAGCTGGCAACTCGGCACTGTGAAAATCTACTGCCAATCATTAGCAGACTGGAGTTCTGCTGTGGCGACCCCTAACCGGGAAAAGCCGAAAGACAAAACAAAACCATGGGTAGCAAACTGACTGCCATTAAATGGTGGATGTGCCTGGAGAGCATACAGAAAGTTTATAAAGTAAAACTGATGATACCTTTAAGAGATGTCTTCAAAGTATAGGATTTTTCCCAGCAGAGAGGGAAGAATTCAATGAATGAGGGTATGGTACAAGGGGCTGATATGACGTTGCTTCACGTAGCATATCTAGACACTCACAACAGTAGACATGCAGAACTTTGAGATTTAAGAGACTCAAAGTACAGCTAACTGTTTCTCTTTGACAGGAATGACGTAATTTGATTGGAGCAGAGTCCCAGGATGCCACCTCAATTTGTAATTCACTTTACTGGAGTAACACTCACAGATCACTTAAAGGTGTCTCTGTGGTAGACACCCTAGAAATGCAGGGGGGCTACACAGCCGACGCTGAAAACTGTTGGTTGGCATGTGATAGTGCAGGGTGTCCTTTTCATAATGATAAAACAAGAACAAATGGCTTAAAAATGGATGTATAGTGGTCTATATAGCTAATAAATAAATAAATAATATGGGGGTACACAACTTTATTACACTGACACCTCACATTTGGACTTGTACTTTTATTTTTATTGGACTGCTATCTTTACTGTAATCTGTTTCATGAAGGTTTCCTCCCTGGGCCTCCACTGAAAATGGGCTCTCTGGGCCCAGTAGACTTCCCTGGTAATCAAACTGGAAATAAATATATAAATATTAGGCATAACCAAAAAAAAAAAATCAGTGCTAGACAAAGCTAACAAGCTGATGAAGCACATGACAGTTGTTTTGTACAGAGAGTGACAATCAAAAAGAAGAAAAGCACAACACAGTATGATCAGGAATAGCATGTGTATTACAGCATAGATGCACAGTCTCAAGTACATTTATTATTTATTTATGTATTTATTGACACTTGATTAAAGAATATAATGGCGTATAATCTCAGTAATCCAGTCAAAAGACAGATGGACCCTCATATTTAATATCACCCTATAACAAGGTGAGAACATAACCCTTGTATTGAAAAGAGAAGTTTTGATCTAAACAGAATGACAGGTACTACAGTATTAAGGAACGGTTATATTGCAGCACGGTGGTGCAGCGGTTAGCATTGTCACCTCACAGCAAGAGGTTCTCCTGTTCGATTCTCGGCTGGAGCACCTTCTGTGTGGAATCTGCATGTCCTCCCCATGGTCAAGTGATGTTTAAAGACATGCCAGTAGGTGCATGCGTGAATGGGTGTGCCTTCTTTGAAGGATGGGTGTCTGGTTGGCAACTTGGCACCATAAAAATCCACTGCCAATCATTAGCAGACTGGAGTTCCACTGTGGCGACCCTTAACTGGGAATGCCGAAAGACATTGCTTTTGCTATATTGCAGCACTGACCAGCATTATTTTAGAGAACAGATTTCCAATGTGTGCTGCGCATCTTCAGTAATAACAGTAACACAGGGTTATCACATGTCCCACTTTATGCAGGACAGCCACTGCATGGGCAATTGTGTCCTGTGAAAAAACATCAAAAATCAGAATCAGAAATACTTTAATGATCCCACAAGAAATTGCTGAGAATGAGAATTTTAGGACAGAAATGTTTCTACATTTCCTTCAGTATATGCATAAATCCATTATAGTGTCTTTATAACATGTAAATATTATATGAAACAACATAAATAAATCAAATTCTAAAAAAAAATGAACTTTTATTTTAGCAGTAAACTGAAGTCCAGTCCTTTGCATTGGTTGTAGGTGTGGTTTGTCCTACAAAATCTTAAATTTTCATACAAAAATCCCACTATGGCAACAGGAGATGTGGCAGCCCTACAGTCACTCTGTATATAATTGTGCAAAAGCAGTAAATGAAATCAGGACACAACACACATATAAGGAAAAAGATCTATCTTGTGTTGATTTGCCATGAAGGGCAAGGTATTAGAGTATGAGATAGTGAAGAGGGTAGGATACTAGTTGTGTCACTGGTCTGATGTTGCCTTCTTGTGAGTAACTTGGAACAGCAACCACAGTTTGAAAAGTTTCATGTAAGACTAAGGATTGTCAGACAGGGAATTAGCCACATATCAGGCAATACAGACAGAATGATGACAAAAGAAAACACACTGTATCATTTCAGTTACGCGTCTACAGATAACAGTGGAATCAAGTACCAATGCATACAGTTGTAAGCAAGGGAGCCCGCAGGATTTTTTGCAGGGGGGTGCAAACCCAGAGCCCCACCCACATAGCTCACCCCGCCCCCTGCCAACACAGCCCCGCCCAAGTCCACCCACCCAAGCCCCGCCCACACAGCCATTCCAGTGTCCCATTACTTGGCTATTTCTCCCCATTTACTGTAGACACTATTCAAATCTGTGTGCATACTGTGTTATGCTTTAGTTCTACAATGATTACAGGCAGTTGGATTTAAATTTACAACTTTTATTTCAAATATTATAGCCCAAACACTGAGACATTTACTAAACCTAAACAAAGCAATAGTCTTGCAATGAAAACAGACTTGGCATTAAAGCTTCTCTACTTTTGAAACTCACATTCAATGAAACGGCATTGAAACCCACATTCAAAGAAAATGCATCTGGCCAGTGGCAGGTTATTTACCTCTGAACTGTTTTCAAGCAATAGGCTCCTTGCACACAGTTAGGGCCATGCAAAAGTTATTTGATTTACCCGATTGTATTAATTATAATATATAATTGAATTATATCCCTTGTATTATACAGCAACACTTGTATATTTCAGTGTTTCTACAAATTCAGTGCCTGCTGCCGTCAAAGAATAAATTGCCTATGTTAAATTAAAAAAATGGTAAGCTGGTATATTGCAATAGAAAATGGATGACAAGCTGAAAAACAGGTTCATAGTTAGGCATCTCATCCAAAGGAGGACATCCTGAGGACTGCAGCATACAAATGTATATGCTGTAGGAATAGAACCTCAAGCCTTTACATTAAGATGCAAGTATTCTACTTGTGGTGCTACTAACATAGCTTTAAAACTTTATACCACAATAGAGATACCATTTGCTAAACAAAATGGTTGCACATTGTAAATAGACTTGGCATGAGCAGCAGTGAACTTTGCTTCCTTAAAACTCACAGTTCCTTGAAAATGCACTTGAAAATTCCACCTGCTAACTCTAACTTGGGCATCTCACTTTCTCTCTCTCTTACAAAGATACCACACCCCTCAAGGCTTCACCCTTAGTGCAAGAAATCTTGACAAAGCCTAAAATAAATAGGGACAAATTATAAATATGGCTCTCAGAAAATTGCAAGAGTAACAGGATTTGTGTTAGTATGCATTTTTCTAAATGACATGACATCTAAAACTGAAATGTTTCATTATTTAGCAACTTCAATCCTTTTTAAGAGGAATATGGGGCAAAAATCTGGACAGCTGAGGGGTATGCTACCTCCCTCTTATACACACACCAAATAATTCTGGTCAGACTTGAATTAGTTCTGGGAAGGTTGCACTGAACGGCACCGTGCTTGATCTGAAGTGGGTGAAATCCTGGTAGCTAGTGATTGCAGCTCAGCAATGTGGAGCATTAAAGCATTTTTAGCAGAGCATTGTTTCATCACTACCTATTGTGTTTGCACATAAGCTGTAGTCATTTCAAACATTTGCCTTTTTTTGATTACTACAGAGTACATTTACCCACCAGAGCTATTGTGTTTTGACTTCATTGTGGAGCTAGTTGTTGCAGGGCTTGGCTTTTAAGTAAGGTAGCAATGCTTATTTACCATATACCATTAAAGCCACCCAACTACAAGTGTACTAACACACAGACACTGCTATAAGACACTGGTCTCCAATAAAATGTAATGAGCTTCTGAAAATACTGTAATCCTGTCCTTTTATTACAAATACTGTCATATGCATTTCAATACCCAAGGCTTATACATTATCTAGCTATGTAAATATTCTCTGCATGGCAACGAAAAGGCTTTCAATGCTAGCAATTCTTTAACAATATGCTTACTAAAGCTTACTTGCATCTTACAATCTCCGACAAGCTTACCTGATGTTCATTAAACCATGGCTACTTAAACAGAGCAACAGGACACTGTGATAGCATGCAGTTCCTGAATAATAAGAAGCATAAATCAACAGTATAAAAATCTGATAGAAAACCAGAACATTTTGCAAAATCAAGGACAGATGAAAAGCCACGGTCATATTTGTGATCTACCTTGGATGGGGGAATACTCTGCACATACTGCATAACTGCTTCTTGCCTTCCTTGGACACATCCCGAGCCACTACAATGGGGGCTGTGGTGCAATAAGTATGTCATAATTTGAAGGCTCTGACACTCCTACCTCTCAACTTCAGAGCAAGAAATCTGGACAAAGCCATACATAGAACTAGAAGTGGGACACAGGCCCAAAAATAAGGCCAATTTTTAAATATTGCTCTTATTAACTTAATAGAACAGGTAGATCTTGCATTAGTACAAATTTTCTGAAGGGTATAAAATCTGAAACTCAAATGTCTGCCATTATTTTCTAACTTCAATCTTTAATGACTTGCCACTAATTTGCCAGAAACCACAATTTTATAAAAAACAGACCAAAATGTGATGCAAAAATACCTGTCAAAAAAGGGACACCTTTTTAATATTAACAGTTAACTTGAAGCAGAAAATAAGAGCATCCACATGCATTTCTGAAATAAAGGTAATCTACAACTGATCATTACAGTTATAATTGTAAACCCTCCACATTTTCTTCCAAAATTGCAATTTTGGAGGAGGCATTATTAGGGGAGAGCAACATTTTGAGCCAGAATTGGGAACAATTGAGATGTTTGGATATTCCTAATCTACAAAGTGATTTGCACGTACCTCTCAACCTCTTAATGCAGGAAATCTGAACAAGGCCAAATATATTGGGGAACAGAAACACTACTAAAAATTGCTCTTGTATAAACTTAGACAGTCTTGCATTAGCATGCATTTTTCTGAAGGTTATGACATCTGAAACTCAATGTCTGTCATTTAATGGCTTCATTCCTAAACGATTTGCTAGAAAACCACAAATTTTGAGAAACAAACCAAAAATAAGCAGCAAATATCTATTAATTCTGCAAAGATATGGACAACTGAGAGGTATAGTTCAACCGGGGCTGTCTGAGTTTGCTACCCCCCCCTCACAAAATCATGGTCAAATGGAGCCTCCCCCCCCTGCAGCCATTCCAATGTCCCATTCCTTGGTTATTTTGCCCCATTTACCATAAACACTAATGTGCATACTGCTTTACTTCTGCGATGATTTAGGATTTCATTTGAAAGTTATTTTGCATTTTACAGCACAAACCCTAATACATATCTGTTAAAGCAATGCAGTCTCAATGAAAATAGACTGACATTAATACTTCTCTGCCCTTGAAACTGTTGTGGCAGAACAGGTAGCTTACATCCTTCTAGGTTGAGAACTGCTGATTGAGGGCTCAGTGTCTGTTATTCTAAAAGTGTATTAATTCTGGTTTAAGCACTTGGGCTTTCAAGCCAGTTATTTTACATTAAGAGGGTTCGTGGTCTGCACTCTTGTGGGAGGAGAGGCTGGACTCTGCCCTTCTGAGCTGGGAATTTCTGGTTAAAGGCTTATAGTGCATGCATATCTGAACTGTTTCTTACTGAAGTTGGTGCGCCTTGTTTGCTGTGGCATAGACTGGATTCGGGCCTGCTGGATCTAGCTTTGTTTGTGTAACTTGAGCACTAATCCAGACATTCTCTAAAGTATTCAATGGTATTTATTACTGCTTGGTTGTAACTTGATTAAAGTGTAGCTATCATTCAAGTCTTTTGGATTAAGCACTTGGGCTTCAGACCAGTTGTTTTACATTAGGAAGGTTTGTGGCAAGCACTGTGGTGGCAGGACAGGTAGCTTTCATCCTTCTAAGTTGGGAACTGCTGATTGAGAGCCCAGTGTCCAAGTGTATTAGTTCTGGTTTAGGCACTTGGGCTTCAGGCCAGTTATTTTACATTAAGAAGGTTCGTGGTCTGCACTCTTGTGGGAGAAGAGGCTGGACTCTGCCCTTCTGAGCTGGGAATTTTCTGGTTAAAGGTTTATAGTGCCTGAATATTTGAACTGTATCTTACTGAAATTGGTTCACCTTGTTTGCTCTAGCATAGACTAGATCCAGGCCTACTGAATCTAGCTTTGTTTATATGCTTGTTGTTTGTTTGCTTGTTATTTCCCTGGAAGCTAATTCCACCTAATACTTAACTTCTCAGCTTCTGTGGATCACTAGTGATATCTGCATTGCTTACTGTACTTATTTCCTTGTTTCACTTGAAAGAAAGTTACTGTTTGTCGTTTTGCATTTAGTTACTTGTAACACATTGCACTCAAGTTACCTGGCACTTGCTCACTAAAGCAATTATATAAGTCAGCACTAAAAATTAAAAGCACTACACCCTCACTCCCCACTGGCCCTTGTTTTCAATTAAGGATTTCCCAATATTATTCTAGCATGTCCAAAGGTCAGTTGTCAATCTCCTCTCCGGTCCAGCTGGTGAATCTGGGAATCTTGAGGCAATGTTATAACTGCCTCATGTACACAGACAACCCTCTCCTCCTCCCACATAACACAAATACTTGCGAGAGATGCAGCTATTTAGCCAAACTGGAGGCTGAGCTCTCTCAACTCAGGACTGGCAAGACCAGACAGGAGGAGAAGGCAACTACACACACCACAAAACCAGCCTCACATAATGCTACCACTCCACTGAATCAAACACATAAACACACAAAGACATACTCGGAGGCTCTGAGTAAAATTTACCTAAACAGCAGAGGCCTCCAAAGCAGACACCCAAACAACTGCTACCTCAAGACACCCCACAAGCAACACATAAATCACAAAAGCAGTGTGCAAAGCAGTCACAGCCCTTAAGGCCAAATACAACACCAAACATACTTGTCATAGGTGACTCCATAGTCAGACACACTGACGTCCCACTCACCAGGCTGAACAAGGAGAGGGTCACAGTAAGCTGCCTATCGGGCGCTAGAATCCGCCACATAACACAAGCACTCGGGTCACTCCACGGCAAGTACAAATATGACACAGTCATTGTCCATGCTGGTGTGAGCGACCTGAGACGCATACCTCCCTGGACTACATGAAAAGAGACATAGAGGAGCTCTCTGATTATGTAGCCCAGGCAGGTATGACCCTAACCCTGAGCAGTATCCTTCCTTCACCAAGAATGATGCCACAATATAGAGACAAGATGATCAGCTTTAACAATTGGCTTAATGTCTGGTGTCATTCAAAGGGGATCCAGTGTCTGTCTGCCTGGGATGACATGCTTGACAAGCCACGCTGCTTCCGCAAGGGACGGCTTGCACCTGTCACCCTGGGATTCCGGATATTGGCTAAGGCTCTTGCCACCCCATAGTGCCTTTTTAGGCAAGGCTCAAATTCTAAACCTACCACCCTAGAAAACAAAAATGGGAAGAAATTGAGGGTAATGCTGCTCAATGCCAGAAGTCTAAATCTCAAAATGCACGCACTCGAGGCCCTTCTCAGTATGGAGAACATCGATGTCTGTGCTGTAACTGAAACCTGGTTCAAGGCTCCTGAGAGCACCCGGCACTATTAGGTTTTACCTCATATCATGCGTTCCGCCCCAAAACCCGGACCACTCCACAAAAGGAGGGTGTATCCATATTCATAAAGGATACTCACACCTCCAGGTTGGTGGCAACGCATGAAGCTTGAAACCATCCAGGTGCAACTAACCATAGGCAAAACTGCTCTACAAATTGTAGCATGCTACAGGCCACCCTCTCAAACTCAGGAACCCCACACAGCCTTCCTGAAGACACTGGAGGGTATAAATGTATCTCCAAACACCATCATATTGGGTGACTTCAACTACCCGAATATAGACTGGGAACATTACTCAAGCCCTAACTTTCTAGCCCAACGGTTCCTGGAGTTCATAAATTCAAATGCCATGGAACAGCTAGTTACTGTTCCCACGAGAGGAGAAAATATACTAGATCTCATTGTCACAAACATGGGGACAAAATGCTCCACACCGAAGTATATCCCTCATTGGTGAGATCTGATCATAAACTAATCTCACTGGAAATCCACATCCCGCCCCACCCCAAACAAAAAGACCATAGTGAAGAACTTCTCTAAAGCAAAGTTCACACTACTCAAGACTGGTGTGGTATCCTTCAAGGCCCCTGAGTCAGAGGAAACCACAACCCAAGCTGCGGAAGCCCTTACAAATGCCTTCTATGAACACCTCCAGGACTGCATGGATCAGGCAATCCCAAATAAAACCAAGACTCTTTCCACAAAGGGCAAGCGTCCAGTCTGGTGGACCCCAGCCATTAACAAACTTTACAATAAGAGGAGAAAGCTATTACATGATAGAACAAAATCCATAAAAGGGAAGTCACCCCTGATCATTATTAGTAAAAAATACGAACACTCATAAAATCAACTAAGGCCAATTTTGAGAGAAAAATTGCCATGGATTCAAAGGACAATCATAAGGCCTTTTTCAGCTATGTTAGGAACCTGGGTGGAAACTCACAGATATGCTCAGAATTAGTCCAAAATGATACAAAAATCACTGAACCCACAGACATTGCCAACATACTGGCAGACAGGTTCAGTGCAAACTTCACCCCTCTCCCCTAAAGGAGAGATAACTATCCCAGCCGAGTGTAGCCTCCCGGACATCTCAAATGCGCAGGTGAAAGCTGCTCTCTCTAAAGCTAAAAACACACAGCATCAATGGGACGATGGTGTCCCCGGCTGTGTGCTACACGAGCTAAATGAGGAATTAAACCCGC
>NC_056728.1:1900270430-1900280430 GCF_019279795.1 Protopterus annectens
TTAGAGGACTTTCTTTTGGCTCCAAAGTATGTTAATGAGGATTGGCTACATTACTGAAGGAAGCATGTCCAAAGGCATTTTTTTTGGTCTTCAGTTGAAGAGCTACATTTCCATAGGAAGCCAGTTGGCTTTCTACAGTTGAGCCTAGCGGGTATGGCTGTAGTCTGTGGAACCTTCACAAGCTATTAGTTGAGCCAGCTATGCATTTGCCTTTTTCCACGTACACATGGAGGTGTATTAAAAGTTTCAGGAATCAACGGCATGTCTGGTACTGCATGCATGCATGTTTATGTGTAGTGCAAACCATCCACTGAACTCCTTCGGGGATGGCTCAGTTTAGTATTTTTTTAAAAAATAGATTTAAATCCCTGGTGGGCTAGTAGCCATATGCTGACTGACATACCTGCATTCATCAGTCTGCCATACAGATGGTGCCCTTGCACTGAACAACCTCATGGCTATATAGCACCACCTGTATGTCAATCCTGGTTTTGCAAGCAGGCCCCCTTTCTGCAATACCAGGTCCAATATAAAGCCTGAGATGCTTTTCTTAAGAACTTCATCTGAATTCAGCAGCCCCTGCAGAATCCTTGGGCAACTTTGGCAATACATTTTGCGTAAGTAATGAGATTCATTACCACAGAATGTTAGGGGATCTTATTAGCCCATCTGGGAGCAGTGGCACTCATGCCCCCCTGCATGATGCCATCAAAGCGAATGAGTTAAATTCTATAGTTTGATGCAGCAGGAGCAGGGTGGTAGGAGCTGTACACTCTCGATATGCTGCTGTTATGGAATCTGGTCCCACGAGTACTAAGAAAATACTTTAGTATCATTCTCAACTAAGTGACCTTCCTGACTACAAATGACAAGCTCAGATCCTTTTTATGATAAAAATAACTCATTGTCTCTTCTACAATAGCTGCATAGCATTAATATTACTACTGCATATTAAAAAATTCCACTGCCCTTTCTCCTAAGCACCTCCATGCTTCCACTGGTATGTCATCTGGACCAACAGCCTTTCCATTCTTTATCCTCTTCATAGCTGTCCATACTTCCTCCTTGCTAATCTGTTTCACTTCCTGATTCCCCACATCATCCAACCTTCTCTCTCTCTCATTCACTTCATTCATCAGCCGCTCAAAGTACTCTTTCCATCTGCTCAACACAATCTCCTCGCTTGTGAGTACGTTTCCCTCACTATCCTTTATCACCCTTACCTGCTGTACATCTTTCCCAGCTCGGTCCCTCATCTAGCCAATCGGTACAGTTCCTTTTCTCCCTCTTTAGTGTCCAACCTTTCATACAACTCTCCATATGCCTTACCCTTAGTCTTTGCCATCTCTCTCTTTGCCATGCTCCTCATCTCCTTATACTCCTGTCTACTTTTTTCATCTCTCTGACAATTCAACTTCTTCTTCACCAGCCTCATCCTCTGTATACTCTACTTTACTTCCTCATTCCACCACCGGATCTCCTTGTCCTCCTTCCTCTGTCCAGATGTCCCACCAAGCACCTTTCTAGCTGTCTCCCTTACCATCTCTGCTGTAGTTACTCAGCTATTCGGTAACTCTTCACTGCCCCCCAGTGCCTCTTTTAACTCTTCCCTGAACTCCACCTCACAATCACCATTTTTCAGCTTTCACCATTTGATCCTTGGCACTGCTCTCACACGTGTCTTCCTCTTCTTGATCACCAACGTCATCCTACAGACCACCATTCTATGCTGCCTAACTATACTTTCCCCGGTCACCACTTTACAGTCTCCAGTCTCCTTCAGACTGGCCCTCCCACATAGGATATAATCCACCTGTGTGTGCATCTTCCTCCACTCTTGTATGTCACCCTATGCTCCTCCCTCTTCTTAAAATATGTATTCACCACAACCATGTCCATCCTTTTCACAAAATCCACTACCATCTGACCTTCTGCATTCCTGTCCTTAACACCATACCTGCCTATCACTTCCTCATCCCCTCTTTTCCCTTCACCAACAGTAGTGACGTCTGCAGTGGGAGTGACAGATACACTTAAGGTGGAGGTGGGATTACATCAAGGATCAGCTCTGAGCCATTTCTTATTTGCAATGGTGATGGACAGGTTGACAGACGAGATCAGACAGGAGGCCCCATGGATTATGATGTTTGCAGATGACATTGTGATCTGTAGTGAGAGTAGGGACCAGGTTGAGGAAACCCTGGAGAGGTGGAGTTATGCTCTAGAGAGAAGAGGAATGAAGGTCAGCAGGACAAAGACATAATATGTGTGTGTGAATGAGAGTGAGGATAGAGGAAAGGTAAGGATGCAGGGAGTAGAGTTGGTGAAGGTGGATGAGTTTAAGTACTTGGGATCAACAGTTCAGAGTAATGGCGAGTGTGGAAGAGAGGTGAAGAAGAGAGTACAGGAGGGGTGGAATGGGTGAAGAAGAGTGTCAAGAGTGATTTGTGATAGACAGGTACCAGTAAGAGTGAAATGGAAGGTCTACAAGAGGGTAGTGAGACCAGCTATGTTGTATGGGTTGGAGACTGTGGCACTGACAAAAAGGCAGGAGTCAGAGCTGGAAGTGGCAGAGTTAAAGATGTTAGGATTTGCACTGGATGTGACACGGATGGACAGGATTAGGAATCAGTATATTAGAGGGTCAGCTCTGGTTGGACGGTTTGGAGACAAAGTCAGAGAGGCGAGATTGCATTGGTTTGGACATGTGCTGAGGAGGGATGCTGGGTATATTGGGAAAAGGATGCTAAGGAGGGAGCTTCCAGGTAAAAGGAAAAGAAGAAGGCCCAAGATAAGATTTATGGATGCGGTGAAAGAGGACATGCAGGTGGTTGGTGTGACACAGCAATATGCAGAGGACAGGAAGAAATGGAAACAGATGATCCACTGGGGTGACTCCTAATGGAAACAGCCAAAAGAGAAGAAGAATATATTGATTTAATGATATAGTCTTTGAGATTCTGTAACAAGTTATACTTGAGGTATCACACTACCTAAACAATAATTCCACAATGGGAAGACATGGATGGGGAAGACAATGCTCATGAGTAGTAGTATTTATTTTTTTGCCAGCTATCCCTTTTTGTACACTGGGAATGACTCTGATCTTACTTTCATAACAATCTTTTACCATGCTTTAGTAGTGCAGCCCAAAAGCATGCAACAACTAAATTTCTAGCCATAATAATGAGTGTATGGCTGAGGAATCTCTGTCATGCATGTAATGTTACAATTAAAGGAAAACTCCACCCTAGAACTAAAGAAAAAAATCTGTATTTTTTCACTCTATCTTTGTTTTCTAACCTATTTTAGCACCTCAATAAGTGCTTTATTTGTAATTTTAGCCTGCTTTCCACAACAAATGAATTGATTCTGCAAGGGTCTCTCAGTGCAGTGACAGTTTTAACACCTCTGCAATAGTATGGGTGGAGGAGACTCAATTCATCTTGAACAACAAAAGAAAACAGTGAACAAAGGCCTGCAATTTGGTTACTTTTCTGGCTGTAGATGGATAACTTCTAAGTAAGTGTAAAACAAGGTCTGAGCCAAACATAAATGAGTGTGATTAGAGACAGAAAAGAAGCAGTCTCTTTACAGAAGGTAAAGAAAATAACAGTGACCCTCACAAATCCCATTATATGTCAATGGCATGGGAATTCAAAGTTGCTTCCTTATGTCTGGCATGAGTCATACAAGGCATTATGGGAAAGATAATGTATTGAGGGAGAACAAAATCACATTGATACATCAAGCCCCTTTGGTAGCCATGTTGCGGAAAACAGGCTACAATTACAAATAAAGCACTTAGAGTAGATTTGATGTGTTAAAATAGGTCAGGAAACAAAGGTAGAGTGAAAAAAAAACAGATTTTTTTTAGTTCTAAGATGGAGTTTTCCTTTAAACAAACCAAATGGAAACTTTGCAGTGTGGAAGGTGTGAAGGCATTTATAAGCCTAGCCGGAATGTGTTGGCTTTCGCCACCCCCTTAGATTAGCTCCCTGTGCCTCTGTCCAGCAGAGCCATTGAAGTGATCCCTGGGGTAAACTTTCTGATTCCCATCCACTCGTCAAGGTTTCTCTTGAAGAGGGTTAGCGAGGGGCTCTGCCTAGTACATTGGAATCTTGTTCCAGAGCATGGGAAGTCTCTGAGACAGGAATTTATCCCTCCAGCATGTCCTATTTATTGTTGTGGTGAGGTTTAGATCCCTGGAGTGTGTGGCTCGAGGGGATATGGTTTTCTTTAGGTGGAGCATGTCCATCAGTTCTGGGTTGGACATGGCCTTGTATGTCAGGCAGAGATCACCTCTGAGTAGGTGGTATGCAACCGAGTACAGCTGGAGTTTCTTCAGTCGAGCTGCATAGGACATCTGCTTGAGGCCAGTGATCCTCTTGGTGAGGTACTTCTGTGGTCTTTCCAGTTGTTGCGGGTGTCTTGTAAGGTACATCCCAAATGGGGCATTGTACTCCATGATGGGTCTGATGAGTGATGCATAGAAGGGCCCAATGACCTCTTTTGATCAGGATTCAAACCCTTTTGTGATTAGGTGGTCCACATAAAAGGATTTTCTAACCACTTTGGCAATGTGATTATCAAAGGAGAGGTTACTATCTACTTGGGTCCCCAGATCCCTTATTACATCTTCCGTATTTAGGGGTCTACCACCTATGTGGTAGTTTGTGGGTACTTTGTTTTTTCCAAAGGGAATGACTGTGTACTTTTTGGCATTTAGCTTGAGGCCATGGTTTTGACACCAGGTATCTGTCTCAGTGAGACCCTTTTGGAGGATGTCTGCATCAGCCGGAGAGTCAATTATAGCCCTTAGTTTGCAGTCGTCTGCGAACTTGGTCAGCCATATTCCTCCTGTGCTTGCCTGTACCTCTGAGAAGTATATGCCGAACACGAGGGGTCCTAGGACTGAGCCCTGGGGAACACCACTTGTAACCAGTTTAGAGTCAGACCTAGTTCCCGCAACTCTTACCATGTGGGTTTTATCCGTGAGCCAGTTAGCAACCCATCTCATGATGTAGGGGTTTATGTTCAGGCTGGTGAGCTTGTCTATAATACCTGAGTGAGGAATGATGTCGAAGGCCTTTGCAAGGCCTAGGTAGGCTGTGTGGACCCCCTTTCCCTCATCTATAGCCTTGGTAACTGTCTCAAAGAAGTCCACCAGGTTTAGGAGGCATGGTCTGCTCTTAACAAAGCCGAACTGGGTAGGGTTCAGTGTTTGGCAGTTTCCAATGTCTCTATTAATGAGATCCATGATGATGTGCTCCATAGCTTTGCAGACCAAGCTAGTCAGGCTTATAGGGCAATAGTTCCCAGGGTCCATTGTGGCTCCACCTTTGTGGAGTGGAATAACTGTTGCTGTGTGCCACTCTGTGGGCATGTAGCCTGTGGAGAGGCTGAGTTTAAACAGTGTGTTTGGGTGGGGGGTTAGTTCATCTTTGAGCTTGTGTAGGACACAGCCTGGGACACCGTCCGGTCCCATTGTTGCTGTGTGTTTGGCTTTGGAGAGGGCTGTTTTAACCTGAGTGTCTGTGATTTCAGGGGCACTACATTCTTCTGGTATAGTCATGGGCCCTTTTGGGGGTGAGAGGGGGTGAAGTTTGCACTGAACCTGTCTGCCAGGATGTTGGCTATATCTGTCAGTTCAGTGTATTTTGTGCGATTCTGCACTAACTCCGAGCAGATCTGAGAATTGCCACTTAGATTCTTGACATAGCTAAAGAATGCCTTGTGGTTATCTTTGGAGTCCATGGCAATTTTACTTTCAAAGCTAGCCTTGGATGATTTTATGAGGGAACATAGTTTCTTGCTGATACTGACAGGGATGTCTTCCCTTCTTGGGATTTTACTCTTTTCTGTACTAGTTTCCTCCTTCTATTGTACAGCTTGTTTATGGCAGGGTTCCAGCAGACTGGTTTCCTTTTCTTGGAGGAGTGAGTCTTGGTTTTGTTTGGGATAGCACGATCCATACATTTTTGTAGGTGTCCATAGAGTGCATTAGTAAAGGATTTTGCAGCTTGGACAGCATTATCCTTTAGCATGAGGGCTTTGAAACTTCCCACCTCGGTCTTAAGTAAAGTGAAGTTTGCTTTTGAAAAGTTTTTCACTGTGGTTTCTTTGACCTGGGGAGGTGGCAGAATGTGGATATCCAGAGTGATTAGTTTATGGTCAGGTCTAACCAGCAAGGGGTTGACCTCCAGTGTGGAACACCAGTCACCCATGTTGGTGATGACCAGCTCCAATATGTTGTCACCTCTGGTGGGGGTGTTGACCAGTTGATCCAGGGCGTTTGAGTTTATAAATTCTAGGAAATGTTGGGCAAGGGAGTTTGTACTTGAGTAGTTCTCCCAGTTAATGTTTGGGTAATTGAAATCACCCAATATCAGGGTGTTTGGTAGGACCTTTATGTTTCCCAGTGTTTCCAGGAATGCGGAGTGGGGGTCCTGGGACATGGTGGGTGATCTGTAGCAAGCTATAATTTGAATAGCAGTTTTTCCCATTGCTAGTTGCACGTGGGTGATCTCTGAAGCATCATGCTGTGCCACTAACCTGGAGGTGTGGGTATCCTTGATGAATATGGATACTCCCCCGCCGTTTGTATTTCGGTCCGGGTTTTGTGGTCGAAATGTATGGTATGAGTTGTAGCCTGGTAGTCCTGGGGTGCTCTCTGAAGCCTTAAGCCAGGTTTCTGTTACTGCACATATATCGATTTTCTCCATACTAAGGAGTGCCTCGAGTGCATGCATTTTGAGGTTTAGACTTCTGGCATTGAGTAGCATTACCCTCAGTTTTTTGTTACTTGTGCTATTTACAGCATGTGGGTTTGTCTCTTGAGCCTTGCCTAAAAAAGGCAGTATGGGGTTGGCAAGAGCCTTGGCCAGTATTCAAAAGCCTAAGGGTGACAGGTGCAAGCCGTCTCTAGTGAAGCAGCGTGGCTTGTCAACATCCCAGGCTGACAGATACTGGATCCCCTTTGAATGACACCAGAAGTTTAGCCAGTTGTTGAAAATGATAATTTTTTCTCTATACCGTGGTATCATTCTTGGTGAGGGCAGGATGCTACTCAGGGTCAGGGTCGTACCGGCCTGGGCTACATGATCAAAGCTCATCCATGTCTCTTTTCATGTAGTCCATGGAGGTACGGCTCAGGTCATTCACACCAACATGAACAATGACAGAGTCGTATTTGTACTTGTTCTGGAGTGACCTAAGTGCTTGTGTTATGTGGTGGATCCTGGCACCTGACAGGCAGATAACTGTAACCTTCTCCTTGTTCAGCCTAGTGAGTGGGACGTCAGTGTGCCTGATTATAGAGTCACCTATTACTAGTGTGTTGGGTATGTTATTTTGCCTTAAGGGCTGTGATTGTGTGGCACACTGGTTTTGTGAAGTATGTGTTTCATGTTTTGTGTTGGGGGGTGGAAGTTGCGTGGATGTCTGTTTTGGAGGTCTCTGTTGCTTCTGCAGATTTTTATTATTTATTTTTATTTAGAGCCTCTGAGTATGTTTTTGTGTATTTATGTGTGTGTTTTTGCCGGTGCTGGTTTCGTAGGTCTACGTGATACTGGTGGTGTGATGCAAGTAATTCCCTTCTCCTCTTGACTGCCTGGTCCAGTCTTTGGTTGAGAGAGTTTAGCCTCCAGTTTGGCGGTATAATTGAATCTCTCGCATGTATTAGTGTTTGGTGGAAGGAGGAGAGGGTTGTCTGTGTACATGAGGCAATTGTAACATTGCCTCAAAATGTCCAGATTCACCAGTTGGAACAGACAGTACACCTGAAACTGCCCTTTGGACATGCCTGGATAGGTACAGTGAACTGTTTTACTGATTGGCTGGTAAGGTCGAATAGAGAGCCTTGTCCTTCTCTACACTATAGTGGGGGTCTAGTGCTAAGGTTTATTAGTGCTTGCTATGAGTTTTGAGCAAGTGCCAGTATGAGAAGTGAATGGTTTGAGTGCTTAAGTTGAAAGTTTGTCTAGTTCCAAGGGAAAAATTGAAGAGTAGACTTTGTGGAGCCGGGAATACTTATACCCTAGCTAACCATTGCTGCCCGGTGCGCAAATGCGGGTTTTATAGCAGGGAAATGAAAGAGATAGAAATTAGCCCAAAATGGTCAATAAACTATTAATTTATGGGCTGAAACCACTCCTCCAGGGACAGATAGGCTGCTCAAAGCTCCCTCTCTCACAGTGAACAGAGAAACTTTCTTTTATCCAAGTAAGGTATGGGCAAACACAGAAACTTGTAACACAGCGCTATGTTATGCACTTAGTTCACTTTATAAAAATCAAACTGTAAAATATAAAATACTCAAACAGAAAATAATAGGTAGTCCACAGTTGAGTTAAAAATGTAATATCCTTTATTGAAACACACAAATAAATTATCCTAGTTGAATATAATGAAAAGCATCAAAAACATTCCTCATATCTAATCAGGTTGTTTGGAGCGAGGGAGCAGGTACAGAGGGTGGTTCTGTTAAGAGCAACAAAAGCATTACAATCATTCCATTAGCCAAATCACCCTTCCTCCTTAACACCATAGTGTGATAAGAGACTGTGCTAAAACTGAATCTAGAAAGCTAGAGACAAATTACAATCTCATTTGTATAGGCTAACCAACCAATCATAACTTTATTAATTAAGAAGCCAAACTAACTAAAAAGTGACTGACAGAGTAACAAAAAGATCTACCAATAGACACCTACCAGAATAAATACTAATAAATGCACAACTTTTAACAAAGATTGCTTTTGTATCAAATAAATACTTCGTCAAAAACAAATCATAATATGAATGAACTTGTGTATAGATATATAACTGAAAACCTAGTAGGATGAAACAACTTAAAAATAATTGCTAAGCTTGAAATTCAGTGGTAAATGTTAAAAATAAAGCACTAAGTCTATGGAGATCTGTTAAAGTGTGGCATCTAACTAAGAAAACAATTAGCCTGAGAGTGTAAGACTACACTCAAGTGTAATTGTAACCTTAAAAAAAAGACTAGGCTTATACGCATTCCCGGGATTGATGAAGCTCGGCGCGAGGATGGCGTTAGCCTTGCGCCAACAGTGTGGTGTAGAGATGGCACAGCAGCACCACATGCATATTAATGAAGGTGCGCTGCCGCAACGTCCACGGACATAGGAAATGTGCGCGAGTGCAGGGGGGCGTGTCTAAATGCTGCACGGAGGCATGAACATGTTGGCTGCAAATGTGCAGCCTAAAATGCTGACAAGTACAGCCTGCCTCTAATAACAATCACTCCTGTCAGTGTCCGTGGATACTGAAATGTATGCAAAGCATACAAGACAGTTTTGCGAACACCAAAATAAAAAGTAAACACAAAGGCACATAGCTGAATATTGAGTCCCCGTCCCTCTAACAAATGACATTTAAAACCCCGTGCCCATATTCCATTGTAGTGCTGATTGTTATACCAAGTGGAAGCAAAACACAGCATGTTAGCGCACTGCTGCCCTTTGCTAAGCCTAGCCCAATGGTTAGGGTTACCACCTGTCCCACTTTGTGAGGGACATTCCCTCTCTGGGCAGTTGTGTCTTTACCAAAAATATTAAAAATGTTAAATGTCCTGTGATTGTAGGACATAATTATGTCCCATATTTTATGTAATAGTTCCATAAAATACTTAATTCTGTATGTAAAATACCTAAATGTTACAAGAAACAGAATAAACAACTAAACTGCTACAACAATAAGCTTTCATTTAGGCATAAAACTAAAGTACTATCCTTTGTACTGACTGTGGCTATGTGTTGGTCTGTAAAATCTGATGTGTGTCCTGAAAATATCCCACTTTGGTCATTTGACAAGGTGGCAACCCTACCAATGGTCAGAGCAGTCGCTCAATATCTGCCCATTCGCAGTCCAAGTCGTCCTTGTCTGGACGACCCAAAGATGAACGGGTATTACCCGGGTCTACCTACCATGTTATGAAAGATAAGTATTTGCGTGTACCTATATGCGTGAAGTAC
>NC_056728.1:1900285430-1900302284 GCF_019279795.1 Protopterus annectens
TAGGGGGGCTTTGCGGTGTGTTTGGGGAACCAGGAGCCATGGGTATATGGGTATATAGGTATATATGCATATGGAGCGGCACAGCAATAGTGCATTCATTAGAGCAACCCTCTAACGAACAGACATTCTCATACCAAATCACACTGTATCACATTCCAATTACCATCGGTAATCCATACATGAACATATTGTGACATCTGTCCACTGTATAACGTACTAAATACCAATTACAAGATAACTGGAGTGAAGTGTCAGTGTCATAATGAATAAGGCACTAGTATGCTGGTAAAGCATATATAAACACCATTACGCATGTGCACGGGGAATGTATTGGTTTGCAGACACACAGATATATATATATATGTATGAATATATATTCATATATGTATATATAACGTCTACCCCCACCCTCCCAGCTAGGCCGGTGAGACATACAGACACGCAATAAAGGTAAATACACCACTGCTTCCCAGACCACCGGCTGGAAACTACCAGTGGGAGAGATCTGCAAGGTCTACACTTGAAACATGGACAGCGATGTCCCTTGTGGGACACCAAAAATTAGTGATTGGAGCCAAGCCCTGTAATGATTGATGCGACCAGGCTGTAGATGTACACGGACCAGTAGGTTGTGCAAGCTTGATAACACATGGGTTGACACAATGTACGACATGTGTGGGAGAGTGGGCAGTGTGTAGGGGTGTGTTTATACCCCACCTGCGCCCACAGTAAGGATGAGTGCTGTAGAGGAGTGGCAGGTAGGGGAACTATGGGTATGCTATTATGGTCCTAGGCATGCAGGTGTTGGCTGGCAGAGCTGTATTAGGACCGCCCCATGGATGTAAGTAATATTCTGATGTGGGCATAGCATACATTCATACCTCCATAACCTTAAGAGCACATCCACTGGATAGTCCGTAAACCATTGGGGGAACACATAGGGACCATACCATTGAACTGTCCCTGATTACCAGGGACATCCGTGATTACGACTCAGAATCTAACTCTGTCCCTCCTAAACCCTCCTAGAACTAGTGATATTAGGAGGAAAGGTGGCGGAATACACGTAATGAATAATGACAACATGTAAGAGTCATCAACAGCATGTACCTCAGACAATGTGTATGAATACATATGCTCTGGGTCTGTCAATGTGTCAGGTTAATAGCACCAAACTTCTAAATGTGTCCCTGAGGTTGTTATGCAGTGCCTCTGATTCAGTGTTCATTCTTCCTCATTCGTATGAGAGGTCTGCTAGTGACAGAAAGTGCATATTCCGCCGACTACCTTAGAAAGATGATAGAATAATAGGTTGGGGTTACCACCTGTCCACCTTTGCGAGGAACACTCCCCTTTGGGCAGTTGTGTCCTGCAAAATAATTGAAATGATGGCAAATGTCCTGAGATTTTGGACAAAGATTCCCTATATTGTCTGTAGTAGTTGCATAAAACAATTATTTTGTATCTGAAACATTTAAATGCTATAAGAAGCAGTATAAGTAACTATAATGTTACAAGAATAACCTTTTATTTAGGCAAAGCAGTGAAGTACTCTCCTTTGTACTGGCTGTGAGTATGTTTTGCCCTACAAAATCTGATGTCTCTACATAAAGGAGTCCCACCTTGGCTAATTGAAAAGGTGGCAACCCTATAATAGGTATGCGGTAGCATGACTCGGCCGACGGATGTGGCTCCCAAAACCAAATTACTTGTCTGTATTGAAGAGTCTCGGTTCCCATATATCAGCCAGATGGGAGCAGATTGTATGAGGAACACACAAATAATATGATTAAATCACTGTACAGGCCGCAAATTCCTTACAGTCGAATACCATGCCGTCACCTAATGGGCAGCCATTCCCGATACTGTAGGCATGTAATCCGATGTAATAGGCATCACAAGGTAATATTGTGGTCCTTGCTCCCACCCAGGGGTGTGAGTGTCAGATGCAAGCACCAATGTTGGTGCATTTGCAAGGGCGGGAGCGAGTGGGTGTAAGCCTGTTTGGCTACCAGTATGCGAGTATTGCACTGGTAAAGCAATGTAGAAGCTAACTGAGTGTAAGAAGCTGTAACCAGAGGTCAGCATTGCTTAACACCACGCAAACCCATGCACACCCGCTCCCAACTGCTTTAATATGCCTTACTCCCTCCGTATCCAATGGCCTTGTTCTGCCCTGCAACCAAGTAAATGTCCTCTGCAAGGCTCAGAACCAGGACCCGGCACACACAGCTAATGTGATTTACCAATATGCCATGGCAGATATACAGACAACGGACAGTACCACAAACATATCATACAGTGCAGTCATTCAACAGTATAGGAATGTATCCCATCATGTAGATGTATATGTGAGTGTTTATGTCCAGCATATAGGTACATACATATATAGAGAGATATATCAGGAACATACCATGTGGCAACAAAGCATTACAAATGAATGAAACGGGAAACACCAGTGACACCTGTATTATGTAGTGGTGTTGTTCTATGTGATCTCAAGACTCCCTCAGACAGACATGTGTCATTCATACACACAAATAGTTGTACATTGGCCGTATACATCACTCTGTGCATGTAATGTACATTAACACAACAGTACCTGTCCAATCATTATATGTGAACAGTACTCTTGCAATGTGCTGTGTGCAACATCATCATCATGATAAAGGTAAATGGGGTAACCATAGAGGGACCAGTAGTGTTGTGTGCACAATGGGGTCGTCCTCATCACATGTACCTGGACCATTTAGGAGTGATGTGGATACCAGGATTGTGCGCCTGAGGGACAGCGGTGAGGATAACAGGAGTATGTTATGATGCATATTACAAGGGTTCATAGGTTCATAGGTAGGTACTAGGCTATCCACCCCAGGGCCTATACAAGCCCAGCCAAAAAGGTACCCTGGCTTTTTCCACCCAAGAAAATGATTTTCCTGTGCCACTGTCGAGCAGAGCCAAGGAGGTGATCCCCGGGGTGAATTTCCTATTTCCCATCCAATCATCAAGATTTTTCTTGAACAGTGCTAATGAGGAGCTTTGTTTGATATAGATAGGTAGTTTATTCCAGAGTATGGGAAGTCTCTGGGACAGGAACCTATCCCTCTGGCATGTTCTGTTTATTGTGGTGACAAGGTTTAGGTCCATAGAGCGTGTAGCTCGGAGGGATTGGGATTTCTTTAAGTGGAGCATGTCCAACAGCTCTGGGTTTGACATAGCTTTGTATGTTAGGCAGAGATCACCTCTGAGTAGGCGATATGCAATGGAGTAAAGCTGGAGTTTTTTGAGACAGTCTGCATAGGGCATCTGTTTGAGGCCAGTAATCCTCTTTGTGAGGTATTTCTGCGGCCTTTCCAGTTGTTATAGATGTCTTGTGAGGTACATACCAAAAGAGGCGTTGTACTCTATAATGGGTCTAATGAGTGATGAGTAGAGGGGAAAAATTACCTCTTTTTTTCTGGATGAGAAACCTTTTCTGATGAGGTGTGCCACGTAGAAGAATTTCCTGACTACTGTGGCGATGTGATTATCAAAGGAGAGACTACTGTCCACCTGTGTCCCAAGGTCTCATCACATTTTCAGTGTTAAGTATACTACCGCCTATGGTGTAGTTCATGGGTACTGAGTTTTTACTAAAGGGGATGACAATGCACTTTTTGGCATTGAGCTTGAGGCCATGGCTTTGACACCAGGCATCTGTCTCAGTGAGGCCCTTTTGTAGGATGTCCACATCATTAGGAGTTTCAGTTATGGCTCCTAGTTTGCAGTCATCTGCAAACTTCATTAGCCAAAGACCTTCTGTGTTAGCCTGTACTTCAGAGAAGTAGATACCAAACAGGAGAGGACCCAGGACTGAACCCTGTGGTACTCCACTTGTAACTGGTCTGAAGTTGGATTTGGAGTCCGCTACTTTCACAGTGTGGGTTCTGTCAGTGAGCCATTTGGCAACCTATCTTGTGACATAGGGATTTATACCTAGTTTAGTAAGTTTATCTATAATTCCAGAGGGGGGGTGGTGTCAAAAGCCTTGGCAAGATCTAGATAGGCTGTGTGAACCACCTTACCCTTGTCTATGGCTTTGGTGACTGCTTCAAAGAAGTCTATCAGGTTTAGGAGACATGATCAGCCTTTTACAAACCCGAACTGGGTGGGGTCCAGAGTTTGGATATTACCAATGTCTTTGTTTAGAAGTTCCATGATGATATGTTCCATGGCCTTGCAGACCAGGCTCGTCAGGCTAATGGGGCGGTAGTTCCCAGGGTCCGTGGTGGCTCCCCCCTTATGGAGTGGGATAACCATCACTGTGCGCCATTCAGCAGGCACAAAGCCTGAGGTGAGGCTATGACTGAACATGGTACTTAAGTGAGGTACCAGTTCGTTCTGTAGTTCGTGTAGAACACAGCCTGGGATGTTGCCTGGTCCCATGGATGCTGTGTTCTTGGCTTTGGAGAGTGTGGTTTTACCTGTGCAGCCGTGATTACAGGAACTTTGCATTCTTCCGGTATAGAGATGGGCTCTTTAGGGGGTGAGAGGGGTGTAAAGTTAGCACTGAACCTATCTGCCAGGATGTTGGCAATATCAGTTGGGTCTGTATATTTAGTGCCATTGTGCTGTAACCCAGAGCAGTTCTGAGTGTTGCCATTGAGATTCTTGACATAGCTATAGAATGCTTTGTGGTTGTCTTTAGAATCAGTGGCAATTTTGTTTTCGTAACTAGCTTTGGAGGATTTTATCAGGGATCGCAGTTTCTTACTGAGGCTGACCAGGGAGCTGCTCCACTCATGGGATTTTACTCTCTTTTGCAACAGTTTCTTCCTTCTGTTGTACAGTTTGTTTATAGCAGGGGACCACCAGATTGGCTTCCTTTTTTTGGAGGATAGCACCTTGGTTCTGTTTGGGATAGCACGATCCATGCACTCATGTAAGTGCTTATAAAGTGCAATTGTGTAGGATTCAGTAGTCGTAACTATATTGTCCATCTGCATGGTTGTCATGAAGTTCACCACTTCTGTCTTAAGAAGCATGAAGTTGGCTTTGGAAAAATGTTTTACCATGGTTTCCTTAATGGGGTGTGGGGGCAGGATGTGGATATCTAGGGTAATTAGTTTATGGTCGTATCGGACCAATGAGGCGTTGTCTTCAGGTGTGGAACACCGGAGTCTTATGTTGGTAATGACTAGATCTAGGATATTGTTGCCCCTGGTGGGGGTGTGGATAAGTTGATCCAGGGCATTGGAGTTTATGAATTCCAAAAAGCATTGAGCGAAGGAGTTGGTACATGAGTAGTTTTCCCAGTTAATGGTGGGGTAGTTGAAATCACCCATTGTTAGGGTGTTTGATTGAACCCTAATATTTTCCAGTACATCAAGAAAAGAGGAGTGGGAATCCTAGGGCATGGTGGGGGATCTGTAGCAAGTTACAATTTGGATTGCAGTTTTGCCCAGAGTTAGTTGCACTTGGATAACATCGGCTGCATTATGCTGAGCAAATAGCCTGGAGGTGTGGATATCCTTAATGAATATGGACACACCTCCGCCTTTGGTGTTCCAGTCCAGGTTATATGGCCAAAAAGTGTGGTATGAGTTATAGCCTGATAGTGCAGGGGTGCTCTCTGGAGCCTTGAACCAGGTCTCAGTCACTGCAAAGATATCGATGTTCTCCATTTTAAGGAGCGCCTCGAGTGAGTGCATTTTAAGATTTAGACTTCCAGCATTGAGTAGCATAACCCTCAGTTTTTGCCTGTTCCTGTTACGGTGGTGAATTTGTCATTTGAACCTTGCCTAAAAAGGCACTATAGGAGCAGCACGAACCTTAGCCAGTATCCAGAATCCCAGGGGTGACAGGTGCAGGCCATCTCTGGCAAAGCATTGTGGTCTGTCAACCATGTCATCCCAGGCAGACAGATACTGGATCCTTTTAAAATGGCACCAGAAGCTTAGCCAATTCTTGAAGTCAATCATTTTGTCCTTGTACTGCGGCATCATTCTGGGTGATGGCAGAATGCTACTCAGGGCTAGGGTAATACCTGCCTGGGCTACAAGATCGGAGAGATCTTCCATGTCTCTTTTCATGTAGTCCAGGGAGGTACATCTCAGGTCGTTCACACCAACATGACAATGACAGAGTCACATTTGTACTTGTTGTGGAGTGACCTGAGTGCGTGGGTTATGTGGTGGACCCTGGCACCCGACAGGCAGCTGACAGTAACCTTCTCCTTATTTAGCCTGGTGAGTGGGACATCAGTGTGCCTGGCTATAGAGTCACCTATGACTAGTGTGTTGGGTACGTTGTTTTGCCTTAGGGCTCTTTTTCTACTTGAATGTTTGCCTCCTTCCCCTGTAACTTAAGTAAACTGACTCTTACATTAAGAACTATAATACGTACCTTATAGCTTTTGGACACCTTAGGAAACCTTGTAAACTGCAATAGCCCCGCTACGTTCGCCCTCGCTGCACTCGGGCTCTCTTCGCTCCCCTCCCTGCCCCCAATTCCCTCCTGCCCCCAGTACCTCTAAATTTAAAGTACTATAGCCACTCCCCCACTTTCTAGAGCCTATCTGCTTTCATCAGGGATAATTCCTCCCACCCCCATTCTTCTACCTGCATTTCAATAGCACCTATTAGCTTTCATCTCGCATTCTCCCATCCCCCTTCCAGTACCTTTACCTCACCACTCTATTGTCTGGTGTTGCATCACCAGGTAAAATAGTTCCTTAACTCACTAGCTGAATCACAGATAATGATATACTCCTCTTTACTACCCCTCTTGTTCGCACCATACCTCCTTACCTTGTATGAAAACCAGTTTCTCACGGGATTTCAGGTCCCGAAAAGCCATACTATCACCCCAGCTGTAAATCCTCCCACCTTATCCAACATCTTGTTCAGTCTATCAACATCTCAACCCCAGGCACATTAGCTCTAGATCCAAACACTAAACTAATACAAAAACTAATACACAAATTCCTGAAGTTCATCACCAAGTATAGACTTAACCTAATACTTGGTGGTGATATTCACCCCAACCCTGGCCCACCCACTTCAGATACACATACCCCTCTACTTGCAATCTAAGCTACAAACCTACGATTAATAGGCCAACTAATTCTCTCCTAGCCTGTCATCTCAATATTAGAAGCATTAATAACAAGGTACATGAATTGCATGCACTTCTGGATGTCCACTCCCCTGAGATTCTCTGTTTATCTGAAACCTGGTTAAAACATAACACTACAGACAATGAAGTGTTACCACCTGGATACAACATACACAGGCTGGATCGTGCTTCGAGGAAGGGGGGTGGGGTAGTTGTACTCTATAAATCTGCGTTGAAGATCACCATAGATGTAATACAACCACCTCAGATTAATAACTCGGAGATTCTTGCCACCAAATTGCAACTTAATAAAAATAAATGCATTAATATCATCTGTATGTACATACCCCCAGGTAGCAATATATCTACACTTGAAGATATCCTGCACTGGCTATCATGTCACTACTCCCAAGAAATCCTACTACTTGGAGACTTTAACATAGACTGGGGCACCTGTTCCTCAGAATCCCCAACCACTCATATTAACCTGCATGCATTTACACAAATCATATCCACCCCTACCAGGATAGGTAAACCCAACCAAAAAGAAAGCATAATTGACTGGGTACTCATAAATAGTCACCCCCAACTGTACACCTTTGGTACCCTCCCTGATGGCCTAAGCGATCACCTTCTCACATATGTAATTAAGCACAATGCCATTAATTCCCAACAGCCCTTACTCAGAAAGGTTAGAAACAATAAAAATTTTGACCCTGCCAAATTCAAAAAAGAACTGAACTCATGTAATTGGTCTATTCTAAAACACCTCCCCTTAGAGGAAGCAGTAGCATACTTTAACAACAAATTCCTTGAGATCCTTGATTTGCATGCACCTGTTCTTTCAAACAGAACAAAGGCAAATACTGTGCCATGGCTTTCTAAAGAGTCTAAACTCAAAATTACCCTTAGAAACAAAGCATGGGCTTTATGGCGTTCTTCTAAAGACCCCCAAGATCACATTAAATACAGGCAATCCAGGAACAAAACTAAAAAATCCATTTTACAAGACAAAAAACAATAATATTGTAATTTACAGACAGTAAATCAAAATAACCCTCAGAAGTTTTGGGCAGGTTTAAATAATGTACTACATCCTGGACAAACTTCAACCCTAATCCCTTCTGCTACTATTGATAAAATCCCTGAAGATATTTCTGACAGTTTTAACCGATTCTTTACTGAGACAATTCAAGCCCTAGCTAGCCAACTACCTCCTAGCTCCCCTGGTCCTGAAAGTAGCACCCCTAGAAACCTACTCGCATTCAGCTTCCAACCAGTCGCCACTTCACTTATCCGTACCTTGATCAAAAAATTAAAACCCACTACACTTTCTGCTAATCAACTCCCTGCTGAGTACCTACAAAAATCAGCTGATGCTATTGCTTACCCTGTCTCATTACTAATCAATCGAACCATAGTAGAAGCTAAAATTCCCACCATCTGGAAAATATCCTATGTAATCCCACTTCACAAAGAAGGCAGCTCTACTGAATTCTCCAGTCATAGGCCAATAACTATACTCTCTCAACTTGCAAATATTATGGAAAAATGTATTCATAGACAACTCATGCACCACCTAATCCAGAATCACCTTATGGCAGACACTCAGCATGGCTTCCATCCTCATCACAGCACTACTTCAGCCCTCCTAGCCTTTACCAACACCATAAACCATAATCGCAACAATAATTATATATAGATTCTGGCGTGTAGCTCGCAAGACATTTGCCTGCGAGCTACATCGCCAAAACCATACGGCTGCATCAGCACTTTGCCGTAGTGCAAAGTGGCTGAAAAGCATAACCGCTGCAACTATAATCTATGGACGGGCAGCTGCAGCCGTACGGGCTGTGTAACGCATTCCGTCTTCTCGTGCAAGGAATGCATTTATTTAATTATTTATTTATTTTGTTGTCAACTGACAACAAAATAAATAAATAATTAAATAAATGCATTCCTTGCACGAGAAGAAGGACTGCGTTACACAGCCCGTACGGCTGCAGCTGCCCGTCCATAGATTATAGTTGCAGCGGCTATGCTTTTCAGCCAATTTGCACTACGGCAAAGTGCTGATGCAGCCGTTTGGTTTCGGCGATGTAGCTTGCAGGCAAATGTCTTGCGAGCTACACGCCGGAATCCATTATATATCCTCAGCCCTCTTCTTGGATCTTTCCAAGGCATTTGATATGGTTGATCACCAACTTTTAATCCACACCCTGCAAACGTTCTGTCTGGATACTAGAGCCCTTCAATGGTTTCAATCCTACCTGAATGGTCGACAGCAGGCTGTCCTCTGGCAGAACAAACTCTCTAACCTTCTACCTAACACCCTTGGAGTACCACAAGGCTTTATACTAGGGCCCTTGCTGTTCTCCATCTTTATTAACTACCTTTATGCTATCATCCCAAAAGTCAGCTGTATCCAATATGTTTATGACTCTATTCTGATTTGCTCGGCCACATCTCCAATAGAGTTATGATCAGCTACCCAGACCACCTTTAATACAATAGAAAACTGGCTTTCTGAATGTCATCTGATCCTAAATCCCAAAAAAACTAAAATGCTGTTATTTTCACCAACACGTAGGTCTACCGCTTTCACCTTTACCATAAATTTAAATGATGGCACAATAATCTCCCCTGACCCCTCTACAAAACTATTAGGTGTCATCATAAATAATAATCTAAAATTTGACCTACATGTTAAGCAAACTATCAAAACCATCAATAAAAAACTAGGGTCACTTTACAGAATAAAAGCCTTCCTAACCCTTCCAGCTAAAATTGCCATAGCTCGCTCTCACCTTCTTTCAACCCTTCTGTATGCATCCCCTCTACTCTCAAATTTAAACAAGACTGTCCTTAACAAACTCAAATTGCTACAACCACATTGCCAGGTTTGCCACAGGGCTGCCATTTAGGACACATCATTGCATCAATCTAAACCAGTTTGAGTGGCTTGAACTACCCAGCCTAATCCAGTATAACCAACTGATTATGGCCTATAAAATCCTCTATAATCCGGACAATACTCCTGCACTTAAAAATATTATCACCCCCTATAACAATCCTAGACCGCTTCGATCCTCAAACAAACTACTAATTCAGACTAGCAAAATTAATAACACAGCTGGTGACTCTCTCTTTGCAAACTCTGTAAGTAGATCCTGGAACTTTCTTCCAGCTGATAGTACCTTAATTTCCACCTTAGGTCAATTTAAAACTAGACACAAACAAGATTTGTCACTTAACTGGCTATGTCACTGTATTAAGCCTGGCTAACTCTCTCTAGAATGTGTAAAAATCTGTTAACCATTTTACTGTGCAATTTAATTTAATCCTGATTTACGCTCGGGATTAACTCTAACTTGTGGAACTTGTTTAACTTGCTTACTTATGTAATCTCTGTAAATAGTCTGTTTGTAATATGTAATGCTGGTATTATGTAATGCTGTATCTGCTTACCCTTGGAGCTTTTCTCCCCGGGCCTCTGCTGAAAATGGACTTGCATCCAGTCGGACTATCCCGGTCAACAAATGTAAAATAAAATAAATAAAAATAAATATTGGCTGCGGTTGAGTGGCACACTGAGTCTGCAGGCTATGTGTCATTTGGGTTGTGTTGGGGGGTGGAGGTTGCTTGCACTTCTGCTTTGGAGGTCTCTGTTGCTTGAGCAGATTATTACTGAGAGCCTCTGTGAATGTTTTTGTGTTTCTATGTGTGGATTATGGTGGTGTAGATTTAGTGAGACTATGTGATGAGTGTGGTGTGGTGCAAGTGTTTACCTTCTCCTCTTGACTGTCAAGTTCAGCCTTGATTGAAGAGAGCTTTACCTCCAGTTTGGCTAGATAAGTGCATCTCTCACAGGTTTTAGTTTTGGGTGGTAGGAGGAGAGGGTTGTCTGTGTACATGAGGCAATTACTACATTGCCCCAAGATGCCCAGATTCATCAGATAGACAGGAGAGAACACTGGGAGCTGACCCTTGGACATGCCTGAATAAAAAAATATTTTCCTCTAGATAAATAAGGAAAGTGAGTACAAGAGCTTTTTTTCTCTAAGCAAGTGAGGAAAGTAAGTACCAAAACTGTTTTCCTCTAGGTAATGAGGAAGGTTGAGTGCTGTAGTAATTAATAGGTTTATTTAGTGCTTACAAGTTCTGAACAAGTGCTGATCATGAATAAGCAAATTCAAATGCTAAAACTAAGGATCTGTATGTGGACTAAACTAGTTACAGGAATGGGGGGAAACAAGTTCAAATGTGGGCTTTTAAATCAGAAAGTTGACAGAGATGGAAAAACTGCCCAAACGGCCAAGAACTACAATTTCTGGGCCAGAACCACTCCTTATGTGGTAGACAGGTTACCTAGTGCTTACCACTCCCACTGATAAGCTGGAATGCTTCCCTCCAACACAGAAAGCTTGGGGGCCTCAGAAGCTTACATACAGTCCTGGATACAGCAAATCTGAATCTGGACTACACCAGTTACAGGAAAGGTATGTTATTTTATATATATATATATATATATATATATATATATATATATATATATATATACAGAAAAGTAGCTAAAACAGCAGTAAAAACAATTCAAATGCAGTGCAAGCTAGCACACTTGAGTATGTAGCAATGTTAGACCAAACAGTTTAAAAAATGCAATTAAATTAAAAATGACTAAAACAAGTGCAGAAGGAGTCTATTAAGTAGAATGAGGTAAAGAGATGGGACTATCCCAGATCAAATATACAGTGGGGGCGGGCAACTGCAAAAGCCTCCAAATTTAACAACAACACAGGAATAGGGAGGGTGGGTATGTGAAAGGCTGGGTCCCAGATGTGCTAGTGCCCAGTGCCATGGTCAGCTGAAGTGGGACAGGAGGTTCTGCCGGGACCTCCCAACCCATTCAGCCTATGGTGTTGCAGTTTACACCCACATATGGCTTAGTGATAGACAACAGCATACAGGATTACCTACAATAGTATACATAGATATCACCATCAAACCAACACAACAGATGGTATACATTTGCAGAGGGAGCACAACACATACATATATACTGCATGCCATCTGTACAATGTGTAGTAGACGTGTGACCACAGCTATGAACAGTTGCCCATTATTGGCTTGTCACTGGGAACCCCGCACAGTGTCTGTCATACCACTGTTTCATGTGACACATGTCCAGTCAGGGATGCAATGGCAATAACACATCCCTATCATCATGTACTGTCTGCAATCCTCAAACTATGCTCCTGCTGTGCAGAGATGTGTGTTCAGTGTGTAACACAGGAAACAAATGGTTGCACACACTGACCAGTTCACAGATGGCCCTACAGATGGGGGTCCCTCACAAACAGAGTACTGTCATGTCTGTATTAAAATATGCAGAATAGCCATTACCACACACATGTTAAACAGGCAGTAGTCTCAATGCAGCATAGCTACACTTACATGCTGTAGTCATGTGTGGCACATCACCCTCCAGTCTTTAGGCTATTTCCCACTGTGAATGATTTTTGCAGTACATCCAGATATCATCTGTGATGCTGTGTCAGAACACCACATCCAGGTACCACTCACACCGACTGCCATGGCCAAATACCAACATGTTTTCCCTAGATAGTGTACTGTGTTTATCATGCAAATGGCTATGGGAACACCATCACAGCTGTTCCACATGCAATCAGCTAGAGGAGGACTGCAATAGGTGCAGAGGCCATCACCTGATCATGTCCATCCCTTACAATACACATGCTGCTACTGAGCAGGTGTACACCTTCACATCCACCAGAGAGTGTGTGGGTGGGACAGGCAAAGTACACCAGAGAAGGGCTTGGAGACTTAACCTTAAGCATTGTCTGCCACATGCCTAACAGTACAGGGGTCAAACCCCTGACTGACTAGTCATTACTATTACATGTGCATGATGTTACTACATGTGCCACAAAGGCGACATGTTGCTGTGCTGTAAGAACATATATGTGTGGAGGTGAGTGACATCTGCAACAGAGATATAGTAGACATACATTAGGTGTGGCAGACATGGCTGTGTGAACGGATGCCATTGTCACCACAACCACACTCTCTAATGGACACGCATTGACACTCTTTGCCAGGGCCACAAATACACAACCTAACTACTTAGTTTGCCACATTGCAGTAATGCACAGGACTACATGCACCACAGGGGATATCTGGAGGTTCTATGGGCTAGGGTATGTGAAAGTGTTTGACATCTGTTAGTATGCCAACGAGGGTTAGACTGGGAGTGACTGTGGCTGGGAGCATCATAACCCACACGCAGACACAAGGTGCCAGTACTGACATGCATGTATGCATTGCTTCATGGGTGTTTAGTGGTTGGCTGTGCAAGATGGCTGTACAAGGCTGGGTGAGGGGTAATCCTTGGCATCGCGTCACCTGACAATGGTGTGCAGTGCAGGGGTGTAGTGTCTGCAATGTCCCACACAGATGGGTACTGCATGATCTGCCCTGACATTCTGGTTACCAATGTGTATGGCCATAGCTCTGCAATGCATGCCATGTCTGTGCTTGATAGTCCTTCACATGGATATTGCCTGGGATGTGCATGTCCCACAATACTGTACAGTGCAATGTACAGGTGTACCTGGTTTGGCAGTCACATGTTGTGTATACAGACTGTTATCCCCCGATATGCCAATACTGGCCTGGTGTGGCGAAACCTGCTTATAGTGAGCAGGTCAACCCTGCACCTGGATTGATAGTATGAGACAAGTATTCCCTGGTGTCAGTGGCATTGGTCCATATAGGGCACATGTGTACGGCATTATATGGCCTCTGTGGATCACATTTGATAGCACCACATATGTTACAGGCATCCAGTGGCGAACATAGTGAAGGCACAATGTCTGCAAATATGTGCCTATTGTACCACTGTACAGGGTGCCATGTCTTCTGCAGGCCACTGCATTCACACCATGCCTACTATCTGCCATCAATGTGCATGGTACTAGCAACATAGCGGGATATCCTAGGCAAGTGTGTTTGTGCATGGCACATGGGTGCAGGACATATACTGGGCACTAGTAGGGTTGCATACTTTGTTCACCAGGCCATTTGCCAGATGTAGGGGTATGGCTTGCCAACACAGTCCCATGGCTGACTGACAGTGTACTCCTCATGAGGTGGCCAATGTGTCATGAGATGGACACCATATAGGAAAACTACAAAATCCACTCCCCAACATGTCCAATGGTAAGACACTCACAGCCACCTCTACACAGGCTTTGGCAGACAAACACACACTTGCCATGTCCTGTATACGAACCCCTACCTACCGTATCACACTGCAGCAATATGCTTTTAGGGCACGTGCTACGGTGAATACTGGGTTACAGCACACCTACAGGTGTATACCTAAGTGGGTGACAACAGCAGGATTGACAAAGGTGGTCATGTGATTTGTACAGAGAGTGCATACTCTACAAAGCACTGTACTTGTCTCACGCAGGCAGACACACACACTTGGCATGGCTGGGATTAGACCACAGACCTAACTACTTTAGCACACTAAAGCATTATGCAGTTACAGAATGCGCTACCCAGATTACTGGGTTACAGTACTCCCAGAGGTGTATTTCTAGGTGGGTGACATCATCAGCCTTGCCAAAGGTGGGTATAGGAATGGCATGGAGTGTGAGCAGTCTAAAAGCATTATTCCGTCCTCAGGCAGATGGGGACAAACACACACAAACACACACACACTTGGTAAGTCTGGGAGTAGAACACCGACCTAACCACTTTATCACACTACAGCATTACGCAGTTACAGAATGCGCTACTAACATTACTGGGTCACAGCACTCCCAGAAATGTATTTCTAGGTGGGTGACATCACCAGCCTTGCCAAAGGTGGGTATAGGAATGGAATGGAGTGTGAGCAGTCTAAAAGCATTATTCAGTCCTCAGGCAGATGGGGACAAACACACATAGACACACACACACACACACACACACACACACACGGCAAGTCTGGGATTAGAACACCGACCAAACTACTTTATCACACTACAGCATTACGGAGTTACAGAATGCACTACCGAGATTACTGGGTCACAGTACACCCAGAGGTGTATTTGTAGGTGGGTGACATCATCAGCATTGCCAAAAGTGGGTATAGGAATTGTATGGAGTGTGAGCAGTCTAAAAGCATTATTCAGTCTTCAGGCAGATGGGGAAAAACACACACACAAACTTAGCAAGTCTGGGAGTAGAACACCGACCTAACTACTTTATCACACTACAGCATTACGCAGTTACAGAACATGCTATCGACATTACTGAGTCACCAACACTCCCAGAGGTGTATTTCTAGGTGGGTGACATCATCAGCCTTGCCAAATGTGGGTATAGGAATTGTATGGAGTGTGAACAATCTAAAAGCATTATTCAGTCTTCAGGCAGACGGAGACAAACACACACATGCCAGTGGTGGGAACAGAACACCTGCCTATCTACAGATCACTATTACAACACTACATAGTTACGAGTCACGCTACACAGACTACACATTTTGAGGCTGTCATTATGACCTTCTAGGAATGCAGACATCAACAGGGATGCTAGCAGTTAAGATGTACATAGCTGTGAACATGTGTGTTTAAAGTAGGAATCCATCCTGACCTGGAGTATGCCCATCTGTGGAATGGACGACTACTATCACTGTACAGGGTTACAGTTGCCATGCCCATACACATAGAGGCACATAACTGACACAAGGTGTCACTGGGCATGCTCACACACTTAGTAGCACAGGGCTGTTCGGAATGCACTATGTGTCCATCTAGACAAGGTTATTAGTAGCACAAGGCTATTCGGATTGCATTATGTGTCCATCTACACAAGGTTATACTGGGCATGCTCATACACTTAGTAGCACAGGGCTGTCTGGGATGCACTCTGATTCTAAACACGGAAGGCCACAGTGGCCATGCTATTACAATTAGACGTAAAGAACACATTGTAATGGACTCTGGTGTTAGTAGTTGTCATTGTTAGCAGGAATGCTGCTCTACATATATCTGACACCAGTCTTATACACAATGTCTGCTGCTGTCCATCACCTTAGATGTACCATTTTATACCAAGAACAATACTACCACTCACAGTGATGACTTGCTAGGAGTGTCAACTGCTTGATCAACACAATGACCCTTGCTAGGAGTGGAAACTGCTTGACCAACACAATGAGCCAATGTCCTGCTGTAATTACGAGGTTGTCCAGTGTTTGCTATTCTGGGATGACATGACTGAAAGTAGTCAGGCCTTTGTCACATATCACATGCATCCATGATTCAAGGGAGTGGGGATAACACTTAAGTCACATTCGCCCATATAGTGCCATTCCAAGGCAAATGTCCTAAACACAGGATAATACCCTGACACCTAGAGGACAACTGCATTGTATGTTCATGCTAACCAGTGCTAGATGTGTAGCGTCTGTAATCATAGCTGCTCACTGTAGATCCAACAATGGGGAGTACTGACATCTGTGCAGTGAGGAACACCTGACTGAAGACTCTGTAGTGCACAATAGCACTACCACCATATACCTCAGAACCAGACATGTGGACCATAACACAGGTACAGACCACTCCAGGTGGTGGTGTCCCCACATACATAGAGGCCACTCACATGTATTGACCAGTACTCCCACAAAAGGCATCACAGATGAGACAGGTGCAGGACACAGTTTTCAGTAAACTCCCACAATCC
>NC_056728.1:1900302784-1900326384 GCF_019279795.1 Protopterus annectens
CTGGTTGCATCAGTAATTGTTTTAAGTCATTTAAAAGTAATGGAACTCTTTTGCTTAGGTTCCCCTTGTCCTGGTACATACAGTGGCTACAATGTCTATAATTCAAGACATTGTACCAGTATTTTTTGAGAAAAGAGGCTGTAAGCTGTTCCCCACTTGGCCTTTTACCCAAATGTAGAGTTGCAATAGGGATGTGGTTTGCTGTACTTTGCATATTACCCATGCTTTCTTCCCATTTATTTTTATCATACATGATTAAGATTGTATTAGGCTATCGAGCCGGAGGTCATTTCAAGCCCAGCCATTTCATCCCAATGTAATACCATAGAAATGTTAGTTAACACCCAAGGCTGCATTTAGTAATAATTGCCCATGTCCAGGAGGGTAGTGGGCACTATTCCTGGTAAGAATTTACAGTGCCCCATCCACTCATCCAGGTTCCTTTTGAACAGTGTGATAGAAGTGCTGTGTTTCACATGAATAGGTAGCCTATTCCAAACATCCAGCAGTCACTGGGAGAAAAAACTGTCCCTCCAACATGTTCTATTTAAGTTGCAGACCATATTTAGCTCCCTGGAATGGGTGGCCCTAGTTCCATTTGATTTATGGATATGCAGCAAGTTCATTAGGTCTGGGTCTGAGATTACTCTATAACCCAGGCATAAGTCTTCCCTAAGAAGTCTATATGATACAGAGTATAGTGACAGGGACTTTAGTCGGTCAGTGTAAGGCACATTCTGGAGTCCCTTGATCTTCTTTGTTAGAAACCTCTGAGGTCTCTCCTATTGCTGCAGGTGCTTTGTACGGTACATGCCAAACGAAGTATTATACTCAATTATGGGCCAGATTAGTGCCGAGTATAGAGAGGTTATAACCTCTTTTGCTCTCAAGGTGATGCTTTTACTAATCAAGTGTGCTACATAGAAAGCCTTCCTTACTACAGTAGACAATGGTGGTTAAAGTTAAGGTTGCGGTCAACTTGTGATCCCATGTCTCTTACCACTGCATTGATGCTTAGGGTAGTGTTGATTTGATTGTGTGAATGGACATTGTTTGTGCCAAAGATAATGAAGATGCATTTCTTTGCATTCAGTTTGAGATCGTGACTAAGACCCCAGTCATTGGTCTGTCTACTACCCTCCTGGAGTATACTGACATCATTTGGGGATTCAATAACTGCACCCAGTTTGCAGTTGTCTGCAAACTTGGTCAGCTGCATCCCCTTAGTTTGACCTGAACTTCAGACAAGTATATACCAAACAGTAGGGTGCCCAGCACTGACCCCTGTGGCACCCTGCTGATAATAGGTTTACTGATTGATGTGCAGTCCCCCACTTTGATAGTTTATGTCCAGTTTGTAAGTCAGTTAGCAACTCATCTTACAACAAAGGGGTTTACATTCAGTTTGATAAGTTTATCGGTAATGCCTGAATGTGGGACTGTATCTAAAGCCTTTGCCAGGTCGAGGTATGCTGTGTGCACAGATTTGCACTCATCAATGGCCCTGATTACATTTTTGAGAAAATCTACCAGATTTAACAGGCAGGATCTGCCCTTGACAAAGCCGAACTGGGAAAGATCCAGGGTGTGGAGGTCACCTATGTCCTTATATATGACGTCCATAATGATACATTCAATGGCCTTACAGATGAGGCTGGTCAGGCTTATGAGTCTGTAATTCCCCGGGTCTGTTGCTAGGCCACCTTTGTGAAGGGAAATAATTGTTGCTGTTCTCCATTCCTCAGGAACAAAGCCTGTGGTTAGTCTATGATTAAAAAGGGTAATTAATGGTGATGCTAGTTCAAGTTTTAACCAGTTTAGAAGACAGCCTTGGATGCTGTCTGTTCCCATATAGGCTGTGTTTTTGCCTTGGACATGGATCTAATGACCTGTTCTTCAGATATGTAAGGTGGGGTGGAAGTTTGGGGCAAGGCTTGTGATGGGTCTGGAGGGAATAGGGGAGTGAAATTTTCACCAAACCTATCTGCTAGCAGAGTTGCTATCTCTGTGGGGTCAGTGTGTGTGTGGTACCATTGATCACTAGTTCTGCACATGCTTGAGTCCTACCTTTTAGGCTACGTACATAGCTGTAAAAGGCCTTATGGTTATCCTTGTCTGTGCTAGCTAAGTTTTTCTCAAAGATGCCCTTAGAGGATTTGATAAGTTGTCTTATTTGCCTGTTGAGGCAAAGGAGGGTGCATTTTCCATTGTTGGGGTCTCACCTTTGTTTTCATGGACAGCAACTGTTTGCATTTATTGTAAAGTTTGTTGATGCTGGATGTCCACCATGGTGGCTTGTTCTTACTTGGGGCCCTGAGTACAGCCAACTTTATACACTTACGCAAGTGATTTTACAGGGCTTTAGTGTAAGCTTTGGTGTAGTTACCAGTCCCAGCTGGGGGTGGGGCATGGGATGCATTTATACCTTCACCTAGGAGGGTATAGTTTGCCTTGGTGAAGTTTTTTAGTCTTATTTCACCCTTTGTGAGTTCTGGTGCTAGTTTCAGCTTGAAGGTGACTGATTTGTGGTCAGATTTAACTAATGAGGGTCTGACAGTTGCAGTAGTGCATCTATTTAACATGTTAGTGACGACCAGATCTAGTATGTTTGTTCCTCTTGTCGGGGTATGAAGAATTTGTTCCAGGGCATTTGAGTTAACAAAGTCAAGGAACTTTTGCACTAGTGGATTAGGGCTAACACAGGTTTTCCCAGTTAATGGTGGGATAATTAAAATCCCCCATTACCAGAATGTCCGGTAATATATGGATTCTCTCCAGTTTAGTCAAGTAGGTTTCATGCATTTCATGATCCATGGAGGGGGATCTATAACTGGCTATGACTTGAATGGGGGTCTTATCCAGCATAACTTGAACTTGGAGTAACGTCATGGAGTTGTCTAGTCTAACTAGATGGGGGGTAAATTTATCTCTAATATAGATAGAAACACCACCTCCTTTGGTTCTCACACATTCATTTTACAGTCAAAAGGTGTGCAAGGCATAGTAGAGGAAGGCCTGGGTACTGTCTGAAGCCTTGAACCAGGTTTCTTTGGCTGCACAGGCATCTATATTTTCCAGTGATTTAACTGCTTCTAGAGTGTGCAGTTTTTGGTTTAAGCATTTAGCAGCATGACTCTTATTTTGTTATGACTGGCAAATTTCACATCTGTAAATTTGTTTTCAAGACCTTGACTAAAAGAAGCACTATGGGGAGGCAAGAGTCTTTGCCAGCAGCCAAAAGCCTAGAAGTGTCAGGTGCAAACCATCTCTGGCAAAGCAGTGATATTTCTCAACCATGACTTCCCAAGCTGACAGGAACTGGATCCCCTTTAAATGTAACCAAAAACTAAGCCAATTATTGAAACCAATCATTTTTTGTTTATAGGTTCATAGGTTCTTAGGTGTATACTAGGCTAATGACCACAAGGGCTTTTTTAAGCCTAGCCATGGATCCCAAATCTCTGACAAGTTCTGATACCCTTGATAAATCTAAGCAGGGGTTTGGGAGATGAAACATTTACAAGCAGGGGCCTGGAAGATGAACCATTTACAGGTTGCTTGTGTCCAGTAGAGACATAGGTGCCAGACCAGGGATGAATTTTCTGTTCCCTATCCAATTGTCCAAGTTGCGCTTGAATTGGGTTAGAGAGGAACTCTGCTTCACATGGATGGGGAGCCTCTGGGATACATACCTGTCTCTCCAGTAGGTCCTATTTATATCACAAGGCAAGGTTTAAGTCTTTAGAATGGGTAATTCTGGTGCTGTTTGTTTTGTGGACATTCAGGAGGTCAATCAGAGTGGACTCTGACAATGCCCTATATGTGAGGCATAGATCTCCTCTCAAATGCCTGTAGGAGACAGAATACAGGGATAGGGCCTTGAGGCGGTCTGCATAGGACATTTTAATTATGCCCTGTATTCTTTTAGTGAGGAACCTCTGTGGAAGTTCCAATTGTTGGATATGCCTGGTTAGGTACATACCAGAGGGGGACATTGTATTCAGTGATAGGTCTGATGAATGCTGAATACAGTGGAATAATAACTTCCTTGGACCATGATGCCATACATCTGTTTATAAGTTGCACAGCATAGAATGATTTCCTCACTACTGTAGACACATGATGGTCAAAGGTAGATTACTATATATGTGTGTCACTAAGTCCTTGACTACTGGGTCAACTCTAAGGGGTGTGTTGTCAGTATGATAGTTACCAGGGGTGGATGACTTCCCATAGGATACTGTTATGTATTTCTTGGCATTTAGTTTTAGTCCATGGTTCTGACATCAGTTGTTTGTCTGTGTCAGCCCCTCCTGGAGAACATGTGTGTCAGTGTAAGATTCAATGACAGCTCCTAATTTGCAATCATCTGCAAATTTAGTCAGGCAGAGACCACTGACATTGGCCTTGACTTCAGAGAAGTAAATGCCAAAAAGGAGCAGTCCAAGGACTGATCCCTGTGGGACTCCACTTGTGACTGGCCTCTTTGTAGAGGTGGACTCCCCTGTTCTAACTTCCTGAGTCCTATATGTGAGCCATTTGGCAATCCACTGGGTGACATGCAAGTTTGTACCTAACCTCTTGAGTTTGTCAACAATGGCCAAGTGGGGTAATGTATGAAATGCCTTGGCCAGGTCAAGGTAGGCAGTGTGAACCATTTTTCCCTCATCCATTACTTTGGTTACCTTCTAAATGGATGGGGGATACTGTTGCATTATTCTAGGTGAGGGTAGTATGCTGCTCAAAGCTAGGGACATACTTGCCTGGGACATGTACTTAGAGACTGCGATTATGTCTCTTTTCATATAGTCCAGTCAAGTATGTCTCAGTTCATTCACTCCAACATGAATTATGACAGAGTCATAATGGTACTTGTTGCTGAGAGACCTCAGTTTATGCTGTGATCTGATGAATCCTGGCACCAGGCAGGCAGCTGACTGTGACTTTCTCTTTTCCAACCTGGTGAGTGGTACATCCGTGTGCCTCACTATTGAATCACAAATGACTAGTAAATTTGTATTATTATGATATGCTCGTGTATTCAGAGTACTCTGTGATTCTAATATACTGCACTGCTGTCATACTGTATTGATACCACAAATTAAATGAATATTTTATGTAATCACACTAATAGCAGTTATGTTAGTATCTTGCTTTCTGTTGTAATAATGTTTACATATGTTAATGCATGCATGCCCAGTGCATTATGTTCTTGCCATGCAAACAGGACTGATTGGTAAACCTTGAATGTTATTTGTCCAGACAGTTGTGCAGAAATCCAGCATATGACTTTGTTAATAAAATCTGATGTGGCGGTCTTCACAGTCATGCATAATTTGTACAGATATATTCTATTTGCATTCCAGCGTTTTGGGTAACTCTGCCAAGTAGGATGAAGATGAATGGCAGTTAAGGAATAAGTCCTACAGATTCAGAGAAGAAGCACCATGTTGATAGCGAAATGCATACCACTTTTAATTGTGATGTGTAACCATCGTCAATTATAAACTATATATCAGTAGCAAAACTAACACTCAGCCATGCACTTGCACACACAGATCAACAAATGCACACGGCCATACATTCACAAACACACCCACAAATGCACACATACACATAAACACAGATTCTCAACTCTTTACCTAATCCCTTTTCTGCAATCACCCATGTAGACACACACAAAATCATGCACACTCATGCGTATGGGCACACACATGCACGCACACACACACACACACACACACACACACACACACACACACACACACACACACACACACACACACACACGCACACACAAACAGAGGAGTGCACACATTCATGCAGCCTCATTCATGCCCCTAAAGATACACATGCCCAGACACAAAAACACCCCGACCCTCATGTCCTCACTGAATTTATCTGCACTGTTTCTACTAGGTTCCTGACCCAGAGACTCCCCAGAATCTGGATTAGACTGCCCATACATGTCAAGCAGAGCGCCTCTTTGGCCCTCTTCAAAAGGAACCTTGATGATTGGATGGGAGATAGGAAATTCACCCCAGGGATCACGTCAATTGTCCTTCTAGACAGGGGTCCAGGGAAGTAAATACTGTTGGAAGAAATAGCCAGATAATTGTTATGGCTAGGCTTGTATAGGCCCTAGGGCCAATAGCCTAGTACCAACCTATGAACCTATGAACTCCCGTGGAAATGAATGGGTGACCATTTTGTTTTCACAGTGGTCTCTCTTCCCACCTCGAGTACAATTTTTCTCAGCTGAGAGATTTTTTTGCTCAGCTAAGCAAATCAAGAGCAACTGACATTTTCATGGGAAATCACATGGCTACTTAGTATTACTTCCTCCTCTGGACTGCCACATAAGCATGTGGTTTTGCCCACAAGACTGGTAGCCATTCTGTGGCCTCCATGGTAGAGCAGTGTCTGAATTCAGAAGGCTTAGCATGAATCAGAAACCATCCATGATAAGCTTTCCATATCACTCTAAGCCATTCTGAATCCCCAGGGATCTTTTTATTTGATTTCATTTTTATGCTTTGTTGACCAGGTTAGTCCCAGTAAGCTAGTGGCCTCTTTTCAGGGAAGACCAAAGGTGGTATCCCTACTACTAGGGGAAATTTGACCAGGGCATCAGGGAAGTTCCCCTACTCTTTTCTGTAGTTGATATGGGTTCTTTTACATCCACCTAAGCTACTGCCAACTCAAGCAGATGGGACATCAGTTTAATGTCTCATTTGAAGGATAAATGGTGGCTTTTAAACGATGTCCTTAAGGCAAAGCAGCAGACCTTGATACATCACAAGCTGAAATCTCTCAGCTCTAAAAACAGTTCATACTTTCTACCTTATAAATTAAGTAATAACATATAAATCATCAGCAGTGCTCTACCGGGAAGCTTAGATTTCAGAATAATTGATCCAATGGCAAGCTTTCTCCTAAGAACATAGAAATAGCACTGAGCAAATGATGATGGAGACCAATCGATGCTTAGCCTTCTATACACATTTGAGTAGACACGCGTAAAAGTTATTGCCATTCTTTTCAAACACTTAAAAGTGCTCACCTCCCATAAATGATAACCCTGGAGCAAATGTGTGTCTACTCATCTAATCATCAAGACTTCCATTAAAGTTAGCAAAAGTGCTACATTGTTTGAAAGGCACAGATAATGTATTACAAAGCCTGGAAGCACATTGAGCTAGAAGCTTAGCCCTAAAGTGAGTTTAGTTTATTTAATAGTAAAGATTCAGGCCCTAATATGAGTGAATTTATTCACAAAGACTCATTTGATTCCTAAAAGACAATGAGAAACTAGTCATTACTAATTTTGCCAAGAAAGCATCTCTCTTTTAAATCAAATAATTTTAGATGACAAATGAGGACCTATATCAGGCAACCAAATGTGTTGTAATATAAATAAAACCCTTCTAGTTGATAACGCAGTGAGACATCACATCCGGGTACTGGTACTTAACCTGGAAGAAAAAAAAGCATTTCACATTTAGCAGGATACTTTCTCATGTAAACCTGACCTTATTTTAATATTTTTTTGTTATTTTATTAGAGACAATTTTTAGCAATATAATCTATAAGCTGCTTGATGGCATATAGCAATAAAGCCCTGACTACACTGCAGGTGACCTGAGTTTGAATAGCAGTACAGGTGCCTGCAAGAGCTGGCAGGGGAGGACGGGAGTGAATGTTCACTGCCCATTTGTCCATCATGGAGGAAGGGAGATGGCTCTGGCTTGCCACATGGGTGACACCTAGCAAGAGCACTAGGTGCTTACAAAGAGCAGCTCAAGTCGATTGAACCTAAACTGCAGTGTGCAAACACACTGTGGGCCAAGGGGGGTCCTGAAAAGGCCACAAAACAAATGGATTATAGGGCTCTTGCCTGTCTGAGTATCCTTGGCTACCACAACTGCAGGTTGAATGAGCCATCTGGGTGTAGGTGGAGGAGAAAGTGGACTCAGTCCTGCAGAGGGCAAACGTTTTAAGGGGTACAAGTTAATCCATCTCATTATTTTCCTTTTCTGCTTAGTCTGTGTTACATTCCAGAGTTTTCATTTCTTCACTTCTCTTTGAATTTTATAAAGAAATATCATGCACAGGCAATTAGTGTTTCAGTGACTAATGGTGTTACCCATCTGGTGCACATTTAGCTTTCATTATCTGCAGAAGACCTTTTTGTTTTTTTGTAACAAATCCTAATCAATGCCTTCTGCATTTTATGGTAATCTTGCAATCATTCATGTTAGTAAAATAAACACACAGAAAAACACAGATGGCATTAAGGATTTTCCCTCATAATTAATCAGAAGACAATAACAATTTAAGGAAAGCTTTAATGCAATAAGAGTGTGCTATGATGTGAATGAAACTCATGTAATGAAATATAGGGGTTCCGTCTCCTCAGTCCAACCTGTAAACATACTATCTTCAAGGTCCAACAATTTGAAAATAAGAGGTAGCATATTTAGAAACTAGGAGTGACAGGTTCACACCCCCACATTGGGGATGTAGGAGGTGCAACCACCCTGCAAAACTGCTTTCAGGTTCTTTACATTAATTAGCTATACTAATATTCTTGTGAGGTCATGGGATCCCAAGATTGCCAGTTCATCGTGGGAAAGTACTGCGTCTGTAAATCAAAGCAGGCCCCAAAAATTCTAGCTATATAGCATATTTGGAAACAATTTGAGACAATTCAGCTGTTAAAAAAGAATATATCCCTGACTATGACCCCTCTGACCAGGTCTATATTAGATAAATGAATGTTTATCTTACCCAACGCTAACATGAGCGAAAATCCCAGAACCCAAAACCGGAATTGTGAGATCACAATACAGTGAAGATGGGAATAGTTGCTCTTTCCTCACTGTAGTGCGATCTCGGAATTGGAATATATATTTAGTGGGGGGTGTGGGGGGTGCAGCCCCCCACAATTGCAGATTTGAGTTCCGGGATTTTCGATAATGTCAGGGTTCGGTAAGATAAACCTTCATTTTTCTAATATAGACCCTCTGACCCAAGTTTTACTAGCAGTTTAAGTGTCTGTTGGAGGCATTATGAGGGAGGACAGGAATGATGAGGCTTAAACATTCCCTCCTCTCTTCAAGAGAGGAGAGGAACATGTACATGTGTGCACATTTTCCATGGTATAATCTCCAGTGGAACCCGAGAATCACATAGAAGTGCCTGTTTTCAAGGAGATATGGGCCAGCTGTTCACATAATGCAGAGGCATGTCATGCATTGCAAAGGCCCATTGCATGCTAGCCCCTTAGATAAGAATGAGTGCGCATGTAAGTTAGAGCTTAACAAAAAAAAAAGGTGATTGCCTTATTTCATAGTTTCATAGTTTCATAGTTTAGTACTAGGCTATCTGCCCTGGGGCATTTGTAAGCCTAGCCATAGTGATGTGGCTTTTGCCACCCCATGAAATGGTACAAAAATGTACAGAATAAATTTAGAATACTGTGCCTCTGTCTAGTAGTGACACAATGAATGTCCCCTTATATAATAGAATTAGTTTACTGTGCCCCTGTCTAGCAGTGACACAGATGTATGAAACTATGAACTGCTATTCAAATTTCTTAGTGGCAGATCCTCTTAGTCATCTTTCACATTGGCAAAGGGATGAATGAGTAAGTCATCTTGGGAGTGGTTGTGATAGTTGGCAGACAATGGAGCCAAAAAGAAGAAAGAAAAATGAAAGTGAGCTTGCTAAGTGCCCTGACCTCTATAGCTCTTTATTTAGGTATCATCAAATGCTAGAAATATTGCTTGAAATCTACCTCCCATGAAAAAATATTGTGCGTCATTCCAAAAAGACTTACACCATAATACTCCAAAGTTTTTGGAATGATTAAAGGTTAAAATAACAAATGACATTCATAGGCAATATTCATCTGAACAGAAACAGTTACAGGGCAGATTTTATCCAATGGACAAATGCAGTGCTTGTTGGCTTTGCTTTCATTATAGCTATATGTATTCATAAACAAGTGGGATTTTCAAAACTTATTGCAGTATTGTACTCCAAATTCTTTAGAGTAATTAAAGGGATAAAAAAGAGTGTTCATGTGTGATATACCCATCAGCTGTAATTCTGACAAGACATTTTTTTATCCAATGTACTAATGTAGTGTGTGTGTGTTGGCTTTGCTTACAGCATGACTATGTGTGAGGCAGAAAGCATAGTCTCACATATATGTTCTCCAATACTAGTATACTGGATGCGAGTTCCAGTCTTCCCAGGAAATGCTCACAGCCAAACCAACCTCTATTAAACCTCAACTGAAGACTTGTCTCAAACGAAAAATGAAAAATAAATGAAAAATAAATAAAATTAGGAGACCTCCAAATTGTTCCATGATTTATTGCATAAATCCACAGACTGAGGAACCGCCGTAAACAGCTCCACTGATAAACACCACAAGAACAAACAGCACGATCTACCTAGGTTTTGTCCGTAGACTTCTTCAGAATAATGCACTACATCCTCTTGCCACTTAAATATCCACAGTGAAACCAATTAATCAATAAAACAATATGTCTTTTTAAAGGATCTTTTAAAAAATATAGCATTTATAGCGTTGGTAAAATATGCATGTAGTCACATTTCAAAGTGAATTTCTCTGAAGTAGATTTTAAAATTGAAACAAAAATGAGATAAAAAATGAGATAAAAAAGGAGAAAAGCTACTATAATTGTCTGATAGTACTTGAACTGTGTAAAACTTCAAAACAATGTGAACCCAGTTGTATATACACCTTAGTATTGTGTGTGTATATTATAAATGTATTATGAGTGTTAAATGTAAAAAATATATATATAATTTATGTCCAAATGTGTGTGAATGATATATGATATATATATATAAATAATGTATGGTAAATATAAATTTTAAAAGTTATAATTTTAATTTTATAAGTAAAAATAAAAACTGATGATTGAATAGAAATAACAATAAATATATATATATATATATGTATGTAGTAAATATGTAATAAATATATAATAAATATTGAATAATAAATAAATATTGAATAATAAATATTTCGTTTAAAAATTTCTCGTTTAAAAATACTGAATGTTTGAATGTGAAAACAAGTTGTATTAAATGACTTTTGTGAAAAAAAAGCTGTGTAATATAATTGGTAAAATTGTATAAAAATACAATATATGTAAATTGTAAAATTATGTTGAAATAAACTTCATTGTACAGTATATGAGTCAACGCCCCTTAATATTTTTGAGTTTTAATAGGGGCTTAATACTACAATATTCATTTAATCCAGGTGAATTGTAGGCATTTAAACATATTTGCCATTTTAGTTCACTCACGTCTAAATCCAACCAAAAAAAAAAAAAATTTTTAAACGAAATATTTATTATTCAATATTTATTTATTATTCAATATTTATTATATATTTATTACATATTTACTACATACATATATATATATATATATTTATTGTTATTTCTATTCAATCATCAGTTTTTATTTTTACTTATAAAATTAAAATTATAACTTTTAAAATTTATATTTACCATACATTATTTATATATATATCATACATCACTCACACATTTGGACATATAATATATATTATATATATTTTTATATTCAACACTCATAATACATTTATAACACACGCACATAATATTAAGGTGTATACACAACTGGGTTCACATTGTTCCCAAGTCTCATACAGTTCAAGTACTATCAGATAACTATAGTAGCTTTTCTCCATTTTTTATCTTATTTTAGTTTAATTTTTTAAAATCTACTTCAGAGAAATTCACTTTGAAATGTGATTACATGCACATTTTACCAACGTTTACAAATGTGTTATGTTTTTTAAAAAGACCCTTTAAAAAGACATATTGTTTTGTTGATTAATTGGTTTCACTGTGGATATTTAAGTGGCAAGAGGATGTAGTGTATTATTCTGAAGAAGTCTACGGACGAAACCTAGGTAGATCGTGCTGTTTGTTCTTGTGGTGTTTATCAGTGGAGCTGTTTACGGCGGTTTCTCAGTCTGTGGATTTATGTAATAAATCGTGGAACAATTTGGAGGTCTCCTAATTTTATTTATTTTTCATTTATTTTTCATTTTTCGTTTGAGACAAGTCTTCAATTGAGGTTTAATAGAGGTTGGTTTGGCTGTGAGCATTTCCTGGGAAGACTGGAACTCGCATCCAGTATACTAGTATTGGAGCACACATATTTTCGGTTCCTAGTGGTGAATTATGGAGGGCGAGTCATCTCCAGTTGACCTGGGGAATATGTTGCAGCAAATCAAGGAACAGCTCAATGAGCATTCGATTTTAATACAAAAACTGTTACAGCAAGAGGTTATTAATCCTGTTGGTTCTTCTGTGGGAAGTCTGGGTTTGCCACTTACCCAGACTACACCACAGAATACACAGTTTACAACAAACAGGGACGATAGAGTGAATAATGGTCATTTGGTGCCTAATAGGAATATTAACATTGTCAATAGTGAAGTTTGGAAAGTCAATGATTACAACTTCAATGGAGAAAACAAGCGTCCCAAATCCACAGCAGATTTTTCAACTAAACCGTTGAAGGACATGCTGAAACTTTTTGAAAGGAGTCTGTTTAAATTAAAACGGACTCAGTTGGAGAATAGCTATTTAAAAAAAAATATAGAATTGGGTATCGTTCCCAAAGGTTTACGCCTGTGGAGATACCCCAACGGATGTGATAACAACGAACTCATGCTGAAGGAGTTGCACGCATTATTTAACAAGACTGGTATTAACATCATGGAAATCATGATTAAATTCAATGAAGTGAAAATAGAAGGGTTAGTGAAAGAACTGGAAGAATTAAATGACAAGATTAGTGAGGATTTGTTGTTCGAGCAATATTACACGAATTATATTAACATTATCAAGGAAGTAGACAACAGTTGTGACAACATCTATATTAAGAAGAACAAAAAAATTCAACGTGACACTAAAATTTATGAAAATGGTAATATATATCCCAAGTCTAAAAAACTTGTCAATAACCATGGTAACCAGTCAACAGAGAAGAATGTAGGAAGATACGGGTCGTTTGATGACGTCACTTCCTATGAAGAACGGGAGTTAAACAACAGTATGAGTCGTGAGGACGGCAGCCCAATGGAAGACATCCCCAGAAGGTCGGAGAGGATTGTTCGAGCAATATTACACGAATTATATTAACATTATCAAGGAAGTAGACAACAGTTGTGACAACATCTATATTAAGAAGAACAAAAAAATTCAACGTGACACTAAAATTTATGAAAATGGTAATATATATCCCAAGTCTAAAAAACTTGTCAATAACCATGGTAACCAGTCAACAGAGAAGAATGTAGGAAGATACAGGTCGTTTGATGACGTCACTTCCTATGAAGAACGGGAGTCAAACAACAGTATGAGTCATGAGGACGGCAGCCCAATGGAAGACATCCCGAGAAGGTCAGAGAGGATTAAAAACCGTAAGGAGAACACGGAGAGAGAAGAATATGGGGCATTGGGAGCACATCCGAAGAGGCAGCAGTTTTTTCAACAGGCAACAAACAACGCATGGAGAGTATACAGATAGACGAACAGGGGACAATGGGAGCTATATTTTTTGGTTGTGGCGGTTCAAATTTCAAAACCAATGGTGTGAACAAGACTTGTAAGGACAGAATTAAACAAACATATGAACCATACTCTGAGGAATTTATTTTGAGAGATACTGGTGATGGTAACGCTTTTGCCGTAACAGAAATCACATCACAGGTAAGGACTGACTACAATTTTACATTAGTTGCAGCTGAATTAAATGGAGAATCGACTACATTTGAAGAGAATGGACAGTTAAACAAAGAAAATCTTACGGATATTCATGTGAATCAGGACGTTGTATCTGCTGGTTTTAGATTAACTGACAGTGGACTATTAAATTTGAGTACACATGACATTATTGTTGACAATGTACATGAAATTAGTGATATTAACAATGATATAAATGATGATGATACAATTAATAATGTTCACAATGACAGTGAGAATGTTTTTAACACTTTTGATATTTATAGTATGGATGGTTTTAAGACAAGTATTTTAGATTTTGAGAAAACTGTTGATACTCAGGTGAACATGGACAATTTAGTACAGGAATGTTTAAGTGACAATCAATTGGGTAAGGAGTACAGGGTCAACACAGGGCTGAGTAACCCCGTTATAATTGTCAACTCAAGTCAGGATTTTAAGGTATACAATTATTCTAATGTTAAGTTAGGGATTGAATATGCCAACTTTTTTTCAAAGGGATTTAACTTTGTCCCCTGTAAAAAAGGAAATTTGGTTAATTCCATACTGGATTTGAAATTATTTACCAGAAAGGTTAACCTTCAAATTTTGTTTCAGGACAATGGCATTAGTCAGGACATACCAAGAAACACTTCTTTAACTAAACCAAGTACGTACAATCCACCATTGAATGGCATGGTGGCTTTATTTGAAAAACTAAGTGAAAGAGATATCAGAAAATATTTTAAGATATACAAACATCAGGAACACATGAACATGATCCCTGAGGAACAGGAATTGTTAAATAACATACAGGAAATGAAATCTATTCGCATCATGAAACCGGACAAGGGTAATGGTGTAGTGGTAGTGGAGAAAAGTGATTACATTTTTTACATGACGGCTATGTTAATGGAGGATTCCTATATAGAGGTCAGTTTAAATGAGATCAACATTGCTTACAGAGACATTGACATGGGATTGCAAGATATGTTATTTCAAGGACAAATATCGGAAAAGGATTACAACTTTTTAAGTAATAATCATCCTTACATCAGTGGTATCTTTGGCATTCCAAAGATACACAAGGGGCTGGACAACTTAAAATTCAGAAAGATAGTGGACGGCAAAAGAAACAAAACCTGCTTTATAAGTCAATATTTAGATCACCATTTGCAGAAAGGAATAAAAACATTTTCTTATATTTTGAAAGATTCGTGGGACTTTCTGAATAGGATGAAGGTTTACAAGTATCAAAGTGACAATTTGTTTGTCACAGTAGATGTATGTAATTTATTCACATCAGTACCACATGACACTGGTTTGATGTGGCTGGAGGAGCAAATTTTTGAAACAGGAATGTATGAACAAGAACATATTAATTTGATGGTTAGATTAATGGAGATAGTTCTCAACAATAATTATATATATTATGAATGAAATTATTTCAAGCAGGTCAAAGGCGTTGCAATGGGGGCAGCATGTGCCCCCATTTACGCCAATTATGTAATGGCCTATTGGGAAAACAATTTCATTTTCAATAGTGAATATTACATATACATAAAATCATATTGCCGTTTTTTGGATGATATTTTTTTCATATGGGAAGGTGACGATTGTGGATTAAAAAGATTTTTGGAATACATTAACAATACCATTTGGTTTCTAAAATTCACACATGAAATTAATTCTGAATCAATCACCTATCTGGATGTAAAGTTAACCTTAAATAAGGATGACGGGTTGTTAAAATCCAACATACACAGAAAACCCACGTTTTCAAATTCTTATTTGCAATTTAGTAGCTGGCACCCTGACCACCAGTAGAAAGCTATTATTAAAGGACAGATGGTCAGGGCGGCCAGAATGGTTAGTAACGATGGGGAGTTTCAGGATGAATTGTCTTTTATAGTGACCCTATTTATTAATAGGGGTTATCCTATGGAATTATGTTCTGATGTATTTGAGGAAGTTAAGCGAAAGAGATCACTAGGCACATACAAGGCCATTTTGAACACTGAAGGTTTAACATACGATGATATGGAAGTAATGAGGAATGAAAATTATAATCAAGTTAAAACCAAATTGTCATACATTATAACTTACAATGATAATATTTATCAAATACAAAATATTTTAAATAACAATTGGGAGACTTAAGTTAAATAATGACATGGCGCGATTATTTAAAGGCAAGATTCAATATGTGTACAGGAAGGATGCATCTTTAAAAAACATAGTTGAATATAGTGACAGAAATACTTTCACAAATAGGCCGAAAGGAAATTACAAATGTGGCAGATGTTCGACATGTCAACACATAATGACTACTGGGGACAAAATTACAGTCAATGGGATACACATTAGTTTATTTGGGCATTACAACTGCTATACAACTAATGTGGTTTATTTGGCTTTATGTCAAAATTGCAAAACATTTTATGTGGGCAAGACTAGCAGACATTTTAGGGACAGAATAAAAGAGCATCTGTTGGACATCAAACACCTTAGGCCCACAAATGCTTTGGCAAGGCACAAAATAGACAATAGTGATCATGAATTTAAATTCTGTATAATAAATCAGGTCATGACTGATATACAAGGAAGAATAATTGATTTGGATTTAGACGTGAGTGAACTAAAATGGCAAATATGTTTAAATGCCTACAATTCACCTGGATTAAATGAATATTGTAGTATTAAGCCCCTATTAAAACTTAAAAACATTAAGGGGCGTTGACCCATACATTGTATAATGAAGTTCATTTTAACATAACTTTATAATTTACATATATTGTATTTTCATACAACTTTACCAATTATATCATACAGCTTTTTTTTTTCACAAAAGTCATTTAATACAACTTGTTTTCACATTCAAACATTCAGTATTTTTAAACGAGAAATTTTTAAACGAAATATTTATTATTCAATATTTATTTATTATTCAATATTTATTATATATTTATTACATATTTACTACATACATATATATATATATATTTATTGTTATTTCTATTCAATCATCAGTTTTTATTTTTACTTATAAAATTAAAATTATAACTTTTAAAATTTATATTTACCATACATTATTTATATATATATCATATATCATTCACACACATTTGGACATAAATTATATATATATTTTTTACATTTAACACTCATAATACATTTATAATATACACACACAATACTAAGGTGTATATACAACTGGGTTCACATTGTTTTGAAGTTTCATACAGTTCAAGTACTATCAGACAATTATAGTAGCTTTTCTCCTTTTTTATCTCATTTTTTATCTCATTTTTGTTTCAATTTTAAAATCTACTTCAGAGAAATTCACTTTGAAATGTGACTACATGCATATTTTACCAACGTTTACAAATGCGTTATATTTTTTTAAAAGATCCTTTAAAAAGACATATTGTTTTATTGATTAATTGGTTTCACTGTGGATATTTAAGTGGCAAGAGGATGTAGTGCATTATTCTGAAGAAGTCTACGGACGAAACCTAGGTAGATCGTGCTGTTTGTTCTTGTGGTGTTTATCAGTGGAGCTGTTTACGGCGGTTCCTCAGTCTGTGGATTTGTGTAATAAATCGTGGAACAATTTGGAGGTCTCCTAATTTTATTTATTTTTCATTTTTCGTTTGAGACAAGTCTTCAATTGAGGTTTAATAGAGGTTGGTTTGGCTGTGAGCATTTCCTGGGAAGACTGGAACTCGCATCCAGTATAATAGTCTAACATAACAGTGATTCACTTTTCTACACAAGCCCATAAATATGCAACTACTTTAAAATGGTACTGCTAGATGGCATGCTGCAATGACAAACAGCTTTCTGTGCTGAGAACATGGCATAGTTATGCACCAGAACCATAACTAGGTCATCTAGCACCCTTGGGCAGTTCATCAAACTAGACCTCCCTCAATTCAAAGTGTAACTGTAGCAAGCTGCTTGATGCTACTGTAACAAGAAACTTGTTAGAGTAAGTGTCACACTCTGAGTGATTCAACCACAAACATGAATACAGTATTGGCATTCCTTTATGTAGCCATAATATCCTTGTGGCTTCTTAAATCAATGCTGGTCATGCACTCATGCACCACTGGCACCTGCCAGCTGTTCCTTAAACAGCTTGCATTTGAGGCAGCTGTACCCTACACCCCAACTTAGTTACAGCTCTGCTATGAACAACACACATATGTAGAAAAGTTTGAATCAGTACAAGAAAGGACACCCACATCAAATATTACAGTAGAAATATTGCAATCTACATTACAGTTGCTGAAGGAAGTCTCACAATGCAAACATATTCCTCAACAACAACATATAGCAACAACATTATAGTTATGTACATATGAACAACAGATCTAAATTCGATACAGTCCAGCAGATGTGATATAACTGATAAGCGGACATACCCTGGTATCAGGCAACTACACTGCCTGCCTATATAGAGATAATAATCCCATATATGTGCCTGTCTCAGAATATTATAGACTTGTACAACATATTGACCACTATATTTAGCTCTCCAATGCAATACATCAGTAATGGGCCTCATTAGCATGCTACGATGAGAATCCTTTATTCTACAAAATGTGCAGTGTGCCAGGCACTAACAGGACACAGTGCCCAATATTTACAATTACTTGATCTAATAGTATGTCAAAGGGGATCCATTTCCTGTCAGCCTGGGAAACCATGGTCGACAAATCTCACTGCTTTGCCAGAGATGGTTTGCACCTGGCACCTCTATGCTTTCAGCTGCTGGCAAAGCCTCTTGCCTCCTCATAATGCCTTTTTTAGGTAAGGTCTCAAAAACAACATTACCAACATGAAATTAACCAATCAAAACTAAATAAGGGTCATGCTGCTAAATGCTAGAAGCTTAAACCAAAAACTGCACTCCCTGGAAGCACTTCTGTCACTTGAAGATGTAGATGTCTGTGCAGTCACAGAAAACTGGTTCAAGGCCTCAGAGACTACCCCAGCCTTGCAAAGCTACAATGCCTTCCACACCTTTAGATCACAAAATTAATGTGTGAAAATCAAAAGAGGCGGTGTTTCAATCTATGTTAGAGATAAATTCACCTCCCGTCTAATTATACTGGACAACTGCATGGAGTTACTCCAGGTCCAGGTTACAGTGGGTAAGGTGCCCCCATTCAAGTCATAGCCAGTTATAAACCCCCCTCCATGGGTCACAACACCCATGAGGTCTACTTGACCAAACTAGAGACAATCCAAATTTTACCGAACACACTGGTTATGGAGATTTCAGTTAGTCCACCATCAACTGGGAAACCTACACTAGCCCTAACTCGCTAGTGCAAAAATTCCTTGACTTTGTTAATTCAAATGCACTGGAACAAATAATCCATAACCTGACAAGGAGAACAAACATTCTGAATCTGGTCCTCACCAACATGTCAAACAGATCCACTGTCACAACTGTCAGATCCTCATTAGTTAAACCTGACCACAAATCAGTCACCTTCGAGCTGGCATTAACTCCAGAACTCACAAAGGGTGAAATCAGACTAAAAAACTTCACCAAGGCAAACAATACCCTCCTAGGTGAAGGTATAAATGCATTTCAAGCCCCACGCCAAGCTGAAAGTGGTAACTACACCAAAGCTTACACTAAAGCCCTGTAGAATCACTTGCATAAGTGTATAAACTCGGGCGTACCAGAAAGAATCAAAGCCAGAGTCCCAAGTACAAAAAAGCTGCCACGGTGGACATCCAGCATCAACAAACTTTACAATAAATGCAAAAAATGTTGCTGTCCAACAAATCAAAGGCAAGGCCCCAGCAATGGAAAAGCACCCTCCTCAGCCTCAACAGGCAAATAAGACAACTTGTCATATCCTCCAAGGGCTCCTTTGAGAGAAACTTATCAAGTACAGCCAAGGTTAACCATAAGGCCTTTTATATACGTAACCTAAAGGGTAGGACCCAAGCATGTGCAGAACTAGTGACCAACAGTAACACACACACTGATCCCACAGAGATAGCAAACCTGCTACCGAATAGTTTTGGTGAAAATTTCACTCCCTTATCTCGCCCTAACTTTTTCCCCAAACTCCTCCGCCCACTCTACATATCTGAAGCGTAGGTCATCAAAGCCTTGTCCAAGGCAAAAACACAGCCTCTATGGGACCAGACATCATCCAGGCTGTCTTCTAAACAAGCTAAAACATGAGCTAGACTCACCATTAAGTACCCTTTTCAGTCATAGCATAACCACAGGCTTTGTTCCTGCAGAATGGAGAACAGCAACAGTTATTCCGCTCCACAAAGTGGCCTAGCAACCACTCATCTGTAAAGCCATGGAACATATCATTATAGACCTCATAAATAAAGACCTAGGTGACCTCCAAACCCTGGATCCTACCCAGCTGGCTTCATAAAAGGCAGAAACTGTATGTTTAATCTGGTGGATTTCTTTGAAAATGTAAGCAAGGCCATTGACAAGGGCAAATCTGTGCACACAACATACCTCAACCTGGCAAAGGATTTTGACACTATCCCACATTCAGGCATTACAGATAAACTAGGCAAACTGAATGTAAACCCCTTCATTGTAAGATGGGTTGCCAACTGTAACTATAACTGGATTCTGAGCTTCCTTACTGAAAGCCCTCAAAAGGTTTGTATGGGAGACAACAGCTCCGGAAGTATCATCCTGAACACAACAGTACCACAGTGGTGTGTTTTAAGCCCTATCCTTTTCACTCTACTGACACATGACTGCATGGCCAGACATGAGATGAATAGGATCACCAGATTCGCAGATGACACCATTGTTACAAGTATGGTCAAAGACGGAGAGGAGGAGGCCTACAGGAATGAGATAATTTAAAAATTTAACCCGGTAATCACATCAATGAAGCAAATACTAATTGCTATCATTACTTAGTCCCTCCAGGCTCAAAGTTGCACATGTCGATATATAAACTTTTACGCACTCTTGCAGATGAAAGCCTTCTGTTATACCTATATTACGTTGCCCTAATGTACTAGCTTTAAGGTCAATGGGTTTGTACTCATGAAAAACATAAAAATAGGCACCACTGACTTCTATTATTATTATTATAATTATTATTATTATTATTATTATTATTACCATCAGCCACATCTATGCAGATGACATATAACAGTAGCATATCAGCCACCCACATTATACTACAATGCATACAAAACATACAGGCAGCATACAGCACAAATGTATCTGTCACATATCCCACAAAAAGCTGAAAAATCCCTGGAACTGGAACAAAAATCCAAGCAAAGAATGAACTGACTAGGAAGCCAAAGACCACAGCAAATTAATCCAGCAATGCTAGAAATCACTCCAGTTCACAGTTCTTGTAGAAAGAATCAATCCTTTATTGGTAAAAACACTGAAATTCACGGTTAAGCCCTTTCGTCTAAACAGAGACTTCTTCAGAACCATGAAAACTCCTCTAAGCACTAAATTTAAAAGCTTAGAGCAGTAAAACCAGGCCCTCAGGAACTGCCAATCAATAGGCAGGCTGAACAAATCCCAGTAAAGTTGTTAAAGGTGTACACACACCGAAAAACACTTCCACATAAAACCAAGTATAAACGGCTAAAAACAAATTTAGAATGTCAAGATACTACAGAAAGCCATAACAATTTTTAAATTTTTTCTCAGACTATGTTGGCTTTTATTTTAAGTTCACTAGCAATGGAAATATAGTCATTCAATCCAGGTGGATTTGCTGTGTCTAAAGCCAGCTGCCAATACATCTCATGATCTAGAAGTCTGTTTTCCCAGTCACCAACAAAGACACCTGCCTCCACCTATTCAAGCCCCAAAAAAGGGAACTTCTTAAAAATGGAGCATGTAGAATGATGCCTAGTCAAAGCACTCTTCATGTCCCTTTTGGATATACTATAATAATGTTGGTTTATCCTTTTGTTGAGTGCATTTTTAGTCTTAGTAATATAGAAGGCAGGGCATGACATACATTTCACAAAGTAGACTAACCTCTCTGATCGGCAATTGAACTTATCACAGATGTTCATACCCCTAATTTTTTCTATTATGTCACCTTCATAGCTGGTTTCAATATAAGTAAACTGATGGCAAGATCCACATTTTGTCATAGTCCAAGAGTCACTTTGTCTGGAAACAATTGGTTTCTCCAATAACCGTTTTATGTTATGCTTGTTCTTAAAGGTGAATGAGGGGAAATCAGGAAGATTTTGTTTGAATCCCTCATCACAGTGTAAAATGTCCCAATTTCTCTGCACCACTTTTTAGGTGTCTTTAGAGTCCAATGAATAATGTAAAATCATATTGGTGTGGCCAAAAGTATCCTTACTTTCATTTGTCTTGTCTTTTGACTTAAATTTTCAAGGCCATATCTTATAATAGGTGAGTATCTACTGTCGCTGTCTTCCCATCCAGATAGTGAAAATACCCCACACATTTTTTGAATAAAGGGATCTTGAACAAAGTCATAAGTTCCCATCTCAGCCAGATGATGTTTGCCAAGGTGGGGGCACATATGGCCCCCATAGCTATGCCTTTCAGCTATTTGTAAAATTCCCCATCAAAGGTCAAAAAATTATTATTCAATACAACTTCCATGAAATCACAAACCAGTGTGGTTTCTGAAAGTGTAAGAGACCCATATTTTGTCACCATTTCACCGAACCATAATAGACCTTCCTCCTCATAGCTTACCCAATACAAATCCAATTTTAATCTAGTGTTTCAACAGATTGATAATAAATTGGTGCATATTAAGAACAGGAAGGATAAGAAGCTGCTCAGGGATGACACTGACTATTGTAATACAACTGTGTATCCCAAGCCACCCTATACTGGTCAAGCCAAGTGGAACAATTGGGCAAGCTATGAGGAGGACCTTGTCAACAGGGACAAAGTACATCACGTTTGTTGTATCTGTCACATAAATTATAACAGAATATCTATAAATATGCAGGCAACTTACAATGTTACTATATCTGCCAGGTTCATTACACTAGAATATGTGTGGACATGCTGACTATTAAGGGGACAAAGTATATAATCAAAAATTTTTTATTTAGTAAACACCAAACTACTGTTACACAAAACAAAAAAGCATTTTAATAGTTTTCACCCATGGTTGTATATAGAGTAGGGTGCTGGCTGTTATTTCACTGGTGATGGTTTGCAGATTTTCTTTTCACCACATGGACATTCTGGTCCATCAGATACACTTTGCTCAGTTGGTCTCTCATCACGGTAGCAGAACAAAGCCCCTGGATGACTATGCTGGTGATACACTACAGGATGGACTCCATTTTTTCATCATGTGCTCAAAGCATCTAGCCCACTGCTGCCTTAACCTCAACCCAAAATAAGGGCCACCTATTTGGGGTCTGTGCCTGTCTGAGATAGAACTGTCTGGTCAGGGCACCGCAAGCTCCTCCTCTTAAAGGGCACATATATCTGCTGGATTTTCTTTAGTGAAATTCTGACTACCTCTACAGTGGGGAGTCACAGTGGGAATAGATCAATCGATATTTGTGCCAGAAGGTAATGTTAATAAAATAAATGAAGACTAATGAAAAGCAGGACAGTCACTTACTATAGTTATCTGTTATCTGTCCTTCTCTTCTTATCTCCACAGTAGAGTGCTCCACTCACTTTCCATCTACTGCAAATGAAAATAAATAACAGTTATGTGATCATTAAGACTTACTCTCAGTTTGCATAGACATGTATGGGTATATAATATATAAATTTTAATAAAATTATGT